>NC_135503.1:140488748-140788748 GCF_052857255.1 Amblyomma americanum
CATCAACGTTTACGCGCCGGGCCGCTACGGACAACAGGCCTTCTATGAAGGATTGGAAGAACAGATGGTTGGCCCCACTCGAGTCATTGTCATGGGGGATTTCAATTGTGCATTGTTTGCCGAGGACCGCCGCTCACTTCGGGGCACACCGCGTCGCCTCGGACGTGACTTTCGGGGAGCTCGGGTGCTGGGGGCTCATTGATTGTTGGCGCACTTTACAACCTGGGCGCGCGTGCATGACCCGGACGGGTCGGGGCCTCAAGAGTAGACTCGATCGCGTTTATAGGTCAGGCGCGCTCGGGGATGACCTTCAATCCATGTGGGTTTTCCCCCCTGCGCTGAGGGACCACAGGCTAGTGGTGACGAGGCTGTGTGCGGCTGACTTGGCTCCCCGCGCGAAAGGCTGCTGGCGACTTAACTCACGCCTCCTCGAAGAGTAACGCGTCGTGAAGGATGTACTGGCCGCCCCTAGGAGGCACCTATCTCCCAATATGACCGGGAGCGCGTGGGACCAAATGAAGGGCGAGGTGAAAGCAGTTTTCCAGGGCTTGGGAGTGCGACTGGCACGCAAGGCACGGGTGGAAATCCGCGTCGTGTCGGATGCCATAATCGTGCTCTCCAGTCCACTATCACAAGGGCCAAGCATTGCCCCAACGCTGGTGGCGTTCCGGAAGGAAATACACCAGCTGCTAAATAGACGTTGGTATCGACTGCGCGCAATCGCACGCACTGAACGGTGGGAGTGTGAAAGCTGGTGTTCCAGGAACCTGCTACGTCGCCGTCTCAACACCAAAAGCGACAACTTGACAGCGGTGCAGGACCCCCCTTCCGGAGCCATTACTTCGGCCCCAGAGGAGGTATCGGAGAACGCGCACATTATATTCCGAGTTATATGCAGCAGAACCATGGAATTCGCCTTTAACAGCCCGCAGGTTGCACCCACCATCGATGACACGTATCTAACAGGCGAGGAATTGCTGGCGGCCTTAACGAGATGAAGCCGAACAATAGTCCTGGCACAGATGGCCTCACACCCGCGTTCTACAAAAAGTTCTGGCCAATGATCAAGAAGCCCTTCGCGGATCTAACCAACCTCCTTTTGGACGAAGGCAAACTTAGCCCCACCGTGAACGAGGGCATGATCACCCTACTATGCAATGATTCAAATAGGGCAACAGACCTTAGAGCGTGGAGACCCATCACGCTGCTTAATACGGACTACAAGATCGTCGCAAAGTGCTTGTCGATGCGCCTAACATCGGCACTCGCTAGCATCGTTGGGTCGCAGCAGGCGTTCCGGGCCGCTCAGTGCAATTGCACGGCAAGTCACTCAGGGACTTGCTTCTGTGGATGAGTTCACGCAACTTGCGCGGTATGGTCCTTTCGCTCGACAAGGAAAAGCATTCGACAGGTTGTCATATGATAACCTGATGCGTCAGTTGGAACAGGCAAAGCTGGGTGCGCCGCTTATCGCAATGATACGCGCCCTGTACGCGGAGCCGCCTGCAGCGGTGATAGTGCAGGGGCGCGTTTCGAACCACTTCGCGGTGACGCGGGGCGTCAGGAAGGGTTGCCCTTTGCCATCGCTATTGAGCCACTGCTGCAGCGCCTCACCACCGATCCCCTGATCGGGCGAAACGTGCTCCCTGTGGGCCCGCCCAACATCCCAATTTTTGGCTATGCAGATGACGTCACAGTAGTCGTCCCAGACGCGAAATCCGCAGAGAGAGTTCTAGCATTGGCTTCTAGTTACTGCGCTGCAAGTGGGGCGCGCTTAAACTGGGGCAAGAGCTGCACAATGTGCCTTAATTGCGGAAACCCACCAGTCATCTCTGGAGTCCAGTCAGTGACCGAAGTGCGAGTTCTGGGTTACCATTTTAGCCAGCATGGACTCTCGGTGAGGAATTGGGACATCACCGTGGAGAGAGACAACAAAAAGATAGCAGGCATGGGAGTGCCGCGGTGCCCAATCACCGCTCAAGCCACCATCGCGCGTACCCTCTTGATGGCCCTGATAAGTTTAACGGCCAGCATTTTGGGCGTGCCTGCAGCCACGCAAAGGCAACTAGACACCAGCATCTTTCGCTTCTTGTGGCGGGGCGCGCCTGGCAAGGTGAAGCGGCAGGTAGTCAGGCTGCCAAGAAAGAAGGGCGGACTTGGGGTCCCTGACCTCGGCGCGCTCGCTAGAGCCCTGCACGTAATGTGGACTGCTCGCGCTGTGGCCTCTGACATGGCTTTGACAAAAATGCTGACCAGCTATTTCCTGTCAACACGGCTATCAGTGTTGTTGTTGTTGTTTATTGTGCTTAAGACAGTACAGAAGTAGTGCCAAGAGGTAGAGGCAAAAGGCGATAGCAATGAACGCCTGACTGGGCCAATGTCCCTACAAAAACTTGCAGCACAAACAGCACACACATAGAAATGAAAATAAGGCAAACTTGCACATGAACAGAGGCAATCTGTCGATTACAGAGGAAATTAGTAAAAAACAGGATTGAAGCCAGTACTAAGTAGTCAAATTATACAGTTGTGTAGCCTAAGCACAAAATAAATTGACAGAATGAGTTTAATAGTAAAATATAGAATCAATCAGAGGGCATAAATTCACGTAGTGGGAAGTGATAAAGCGCAGGACAACACTGCATTATGATATGCTATTCGTACGCAGAGTCATTGACCAAATCCTGTAGGTATGCTTTCAAGTTATGTAGAAAAAAAAATTTCCCCGTTTTCCTGAAGGAAATCAGGGAAGAACAACCATTAATGATTTCGATTAAAGGCGGGAAAAGATTCAAGCAGTTAGGAATTTGCCAGTTAAGCAATTGCATACCATAATTCGTTCTAATTAAAGGCTTAAAGAAGGAGTTGTGTCTGAACGTGTAATAAGGTAAATTCTTTGTGTAAGTAGAAAGAAAAAGTTCGCTATTTGCTTTCACCTCTAGATAGATAGCTTCGGAAAGCCGCTGGTAGTACAAGGCTTCAAGTTTCAATATACCATCTTTTACAAAAAATTCAGAGACGTGTTCATAAGACGATAGGCCACGAATAAATCTTAAACCTTTCTTTTGCATCAGATATAATTTATTAAGGTTTGATTTTGAAGTTACACCCCAAACAAGTAGACAATAAGTCAACCGTGAATGGATTAAGGCTAAATATAGCTGGCGTTTTAGGTTCTTTGGAAGGTAAGCTTGAATTCTATTTAGCATCCCTAGCATTTGAGGAATACTGCTTTTTACTGAATTCACATGGTTGGACCAGAGAAGGTTTTCATGAAAATTGACCCCTAAGAATTTATGCTCGGATACTCTTTCTAACGTTTGCAGGTTAAATTTAAGTGCATGCGCAAGATTGGTCCGCTTTTTTTTAGGACCAAATAAAATATATTTTGTTTTTTTCACAATTAAATTAAGTTGATTAGCATGAAGCCACTGAGACAGATTTTGAAGCCACAGATTTGCGGTTACGCACAGGGATGTTAAATCATCAGTAGAAAAGAAAACATTTGTGTCATTCGCATAGAGAATAATATCTTGGGTTTTGGAAAGTGAGACTTTGTCATTGACGTATAAGAGAAAACTTACAGGGCCGAGAATGGGAGCCTTGAGGGACACCGAATTTTATTGCTCCGGTGTCTGAGACGATACTGTTTATAGTTACATATTGTTTACGATTTGTTAGGTAACTGCGGATCAGTTTAAGCGGAAGGCCTCTTATACCATAATGATGTAATTTGGTATACAAAATGTCATGTTTTATGGAATAAAATGCTTTCTTAAAGTTTAAAAATATACCTATGGTGTAAAGTTGTTGCTCAATATTATTGACAATTTTATCTCAGATTTTTAACAGTGCTGACTCAGTGGATTTGCCTTTCTGGAATCTATATTGACACTCAGATAGCAAGCTGTGTGTATTTAAATGATTAATCAATCTGATGTTAATAGCGTTCTCTACTACCTTTGAGAATAGTGGCAAAATTGATGTAGGTCTATAATTACCTATATCATTCAGAGCTCCTCCTTTGTGTACAACAGAAACTTTCGCTATTTTCATTTTTTCAGGAAAAACACCTGTCACAAACACCAGATTAATCAATCGACACAGCACATCGCATATCAGATCTGCCACAGCCTTAATTGGTAACACACTGATACCGTCGAAACCAGACGCAGAGCTGTTCTTAATATCGCTGATTATGCTGACAATTTCCACGGGAGTAACAGGTTTTAAAACATGGTGTTCTGAATGCTATGTTTAATATATGTGGTAGCTTGTAGAGATGATGCTGAGTTCGTGGCACCAAAATCTAGGAAATGCCGATTAAATTCATTTGCAAGGCTTGCGCCACTAAAAATTTGTTCTCCTAACTTCATTTCATTAGGCATACAGTTAGCAGGTTGTCTCAACAAGCTCTTTATTGTGCGCCATGTTTTTTGCGGATCGAAGTGAATACTGGCAAATTTATCAGTATAGTACCGCATACGAGACTTCTTTAAATCAGCCCCTAACTTATTTCTAAATTTCCTAAACTTTTTTAATGTCTCTATGTCTCTCGATGATACGAACTTTTCAAAGAGTTCATTACGGGCTTTTATTCTGCGCAGCAGGTCTTCAGTTATCTACGGCTTTCTTCCTTTCTTGCTCTTTTTGTGTAACACCAAAGGAAATGCAGTGTCGTAAAGTTTAATCATTCGTTCAAGAAACTGGTTATAAAACGAATTCGGATCTTTCAAACGTTTAATAACGTTCCAGTCTACTGATGCTACTAAATGTCGAAAATAAGTAATGTTGTTTTGCGTAATGTTCCGCCTCGAAATAACTGGATCGATTTTCTGGTTTCGGCATCAGGAAAAATGCGGGAGAAGGCAAAACTGCGCCATGTGATCACTGATATCAGTCATTAAAACGCCAGCTTCTAATTCATTTTTTCCATATGAAGTTAAACATAAGTCAATCAACGTTTTAGTAGATTCTGTAATTCTAGTGGGGGCCTCAATGATGTTAATAAACCCACAAGATGCTAAAAGATCCGTGAATTCCCGGGCACGATCAGACACATGAAAAAGATCGATATTAAAGTCGCCCATGAATACAACAGGCATGTTCATTATTGCCATCTCATCCAACATAAGTTCAAAAAGACGACAGAAATCATTAAACTGACCAGATGGAGGGCGGTAGATTACACCAAATATGAAAGAATGACACTTGATGAAAAGGGATTCAAAGCAAGGGTTTATAAAGCAGTGCTCCGCCATGACCTTATACTATAGGTTATGCTTAACGAAAAAGGCCACACCTCCTCCTTTTTTGTTTGTTCTGCAAACTGCTTCACATGAATACCCGTTGAAATCTACTATGTGGCGACAGCCAGTGAGCCATGTCACGCTGAAAGCTAAGATGTCGAAGTCGTGGCACAACGAGGCCAGGTGTATGTCTAATTCATCCTTTTTGCGACTTAAACTGCGCACGTTTAAATGATAGAAGGAATAAAAGCGAGACCTTTCCTTTTTTGAAACTGCAGTGCCGAAGGATACGGCATCATGATAAGAGTGTTGGCGTGGTAGCGTTTCCATCTTGACGTAATGGGCACACGAGGAATTCCAGCTTCTATTTACACCAATTTTTCGAGATCACTTTCAGTGTGAATCCTAATGATACCGGCATCTACATCTTTTCGCACAAGCACATGTCCATTCTTTTGCCACGTGAAGCGATAGCCTTTTTGTTCACTTTTTGCTCGCGCTAGCCACAAAAGACGTTTATTCATTGCCGTAACGTTGTCTGGAAACCTTATGTCTGACGATATTGTCTGAAGCTGAGAGCGACTTCGCATCCATTTGTCTTTCAGATTGATCGATGAAAATCGTGCAATAACAATGGAGTCTTTACCCGGTCTAGCTGGCACGCGGTGGACAGACTCTAAAGTCGAATCCGTTAGTTTAGGTAGATTCAGTTTACATGCAAGGTCATTTAATTTATCAAAGAGGTTTTCATTATCTTCCTTGACCATGCCGTGAATTTCAAGGTTGTTTCGACGGCTGTATTGCTCCCGATCGTTTAGCTGAAGCTTCATGTCTTTGACGTAAGGAAAGTTGCCAGACTCGATTGCTGCAACTCTTTTTTTGAATATCAGCAACATCCTTGTCGTGAGCATCCAGCTTTTCTAGAGTTTTGTCATACTTGTCTGACACAAGTGCGATTGACGCTTCAATTCCATCTACCTTTGATATCAGTTCAGAAAGCGCCTCAACCTTCGCCACTAGTGGGACAAGCAATGAAAGCTTTTCATTTATGTCATTCAACTTGGATTCAAGGTTAGCATTTTCCGGCGTTGTGGAAGTCGACCCACTCCGTTTTTTTGCATTTTCACAAGTCTTACAGTTCCAGTTAGCCTTTAAAGAGTCGGCCTTCTTGCGATATTGATTAGCATTGACACCGGAACATTCACCAATATGATATGCATATTGGCATGATATGCATGTAATAGACAATCCATCGCTAGCTATTTCTTCGTGGCATGACAAACATTCCGACATACTGAAAATATATCAGTGCAGCAACAGCAGCAGCAGCGGAAGTAAAAAATAATGAATAAAGCACAGACTTTACCAACCTGCAAGTTCGATGGAAAGCAGTTATTGACGGCACTTAGATCCGTCCGCTGCTGCTGCTGTGTGCGAGTGGCGATGTCGTCCCTGGTGCTCTTCTTATAACTCGACGCCCGTCGTTGGATCAGCTGACTCGACGTTCAGTGATAGGCCGGCAATCTTGATACGCTCCCAGGTGATGTGAAAGCAGCACCGGTGACGCGAGGCTTGGCACGATCGGCGAAAACGCCTGCAAGTTCGATGGAAAGCAGTTATTGACGGCACTTAGATTCGTCCGCTGCTGCTGCTGTGTGCAAGTGGCGATGTCGTCCCTGGTGCTCTTCTTATAACTCGACGCCCGTCGTTGGATCAGCTGACTCGACGTTCAGTGATAGGCCGGCAATCTTGATACGCTCCCAGGTGATGTGAAACAGCACAGGTGAAGTGAGTCTTGGCACGATCGGCGAAAACGCCTGCAAGTTCGATGGAAAGCACTCATTGACGGCACTTAGATCCGTCCGCTGCTGCTGCTGTGTGCAAGTGGCGATGTCGTCCCTGTTGCTCTTCTTATAACTCGACGCCCGTCGTTGGATCAGCTGACTCGACGTTCAGTGATAGGCCAGCAATCTTGATACGCTCCCAGGTGATGTGAAAGCAGCACAGGTGAAGTGAGTCTTGGCACGATCGGCGAAAACGCCTGCAAGTTCGATGGAAAGCACTTATTGACGGCACTTAGATCCGTCCGCTGCTGCTGCTGTGTGCAAGTGGCGATGTCGTCCCTGGTGCTCTTCTTATAACTCGACGCCCGTCGTTGGATCAGCTGACTCGACGTTCAGTGATAGGCCGGCAATCTTGATACGCTCCCAGGTGATGTGAAAGCAGCACAGGTGAAGTGAGTCTTGGCACGATCGGCGAAAACGCCTGCAAGTTCGATGGAAAGCACTTATTGACGGCACTTAGATCCGTCCGCTGCTGCTGCTGTGTGCAAGTGGCGATGTCGTCCCTGGTGCTCTTCTTATAACTCGACGCCCGTCGTTGGATCAGCTGACTCGACGTTCAGTGATAGGCCAGCAATCTTGATACGCTCCCAGGTGATGTGAAAGCAGCACAGGTGAAGTGAGTCTTGGCACGATCGGCGAAAACGCCTGCAAGTTCGATGGAAAGCACTTATTGACGGCACTTAGATCCGTCCGCTGCTGCTGCTGTGTGCAAGTGGCGATGTCGTCCCTGGTGCTCTTCTTATAACTCGACGCCCGTCGTTGGATCAGCTGACTCGACGTTCAGTGATAGGCCGGCAATCTTGATACGCTCCCAGGTGATGTGAAAGCAGCACAGGTGAAGTGAGTCTTGGCACGATCGGCGAAAACGCCTGCAAGTTCGATGGAAAGCACTTATTGACGGCACTTAGATCCGTCCGCTGCTGCTGCTGTGTGCAAGTGGCGATGTCGTCCCTGTTGCTCTTCTTATAACTCGACGCCCGTCGTTGGATCAGCTGACTCGACGTTCAGTGATAGGCCGGCAATCTTGATACGCTCCCAGGTGATGTGAAAGCAGCACCGGTGAAGCGAGGCTTTGCACGATCGGCGAAAACGCCTGCAAGTTCGATGGAAAGCAGTTATTGACGGCACTTAGATCCGTCCGCTGCTGCTGCTGTGTGCAAGTGGCGATGTCGTCCCTGGTGCTCTTCTTATAACTCGACGCCCGTCGTTGGATCAGCTAACTCGACGTTCAGTGATAGGCCGGCAATCTTGATACGCTCCCAGGTGATGTGAAAGCAGCACCGGTGAAGCGAGGCTTGGCACAATCGGCGAAAACGCCTGCAAGTTCGATGGAAAGCAGTTATTGACGGCACTTAGATCCGTCCGCTGCTGCTGCTGTGTGCAAGTGGCGATGTCGTCCCTGGTGCTCTTCTTATAACTCGACGCCCGTCGTTGGATCAGCTGACTCGACGTTCAGTGATAGGCCGGCAATCTTGATACGCTCCCAGGTGATGTGAAAGCAGCACAGGTGAAGCGAGTCTTGGCACGATCGGCGAAAACGCGTGCAAGTTCGATGGAAAGCACTTATTGACGGCACTTAGATTTCTCCCCCTGTCCTCTATTCCTGTCCCCTCACCTCTTTCATTTCATTTCTCCATTCTGCCTGCTGTCCTTTATTTCCGCTGCCCCAGCTCAGGTGCTTCAGTATCGATGGCAGATGCCGGGGCTAGCAAAAATCTTTTCCTTCCTTTTTACTATTATTTTAATAAAACCACTACCACCACCACCACCACCACTTAGATCCGTCCGCTGCTGCTGCACCCAGAGGCCGCTGTCGCGCAACAGCCCCCGTGCTGGGAGTGCGCTCACATTCTATGGAACGGCAGCAAGAGATCTAGAGCACATCAGACAGCAGCTCGGGAATGAAGCACAGGAAGCCGCGCTGAAGGCTCTGCTCGCTCCACTCACCCCGCCCCTTCCAAGCCACCTGTGGAGAGACCGCATATGCTGATAGAGAGGCCCATGTGGTCATTCATCACCGGATATTTTCTCGGTGCGCGGCGCGCGTCCTTTATGTGGAAGTTTGCCCGCGGCATACTCCCAATCCGCCGCCGCACATTTGTATCAGCAGCATCTGGTCGCATCAACGCGTGTACTTCTGCGGAGTGATAGAGAACCCTGAGCATATCTTCTATGACTGTCTGCCACCCACCGCGCTCCTGGGCCGCCTACGCGACATGTTTGCGCTCCCGGGAATTTCTTGCTGCTCGGTGAGGTGCCTAAAC
This sequence comes from Amblyomma americanum, assembly GCF_052857255.1. Lineage (NCBI taxonomy): Eukaryota > Metazoa > Arthropoda > Arachnida > Ixodida > Ixodidae > Amblyomma > Amblyomma americanum. The sequence continues at coordinate 140,498,106 of NC_135503.1, forward strand.
CTCCTACCGAGCGAAGGTTGTAAGCAATATGTTTTGGCCATTGTTGAAATCAATTATCAAGTGTGGTTGGCAAGGTGCCGAGCGGCCTACACCAGCGAAACACCGAGCCTCCAGGAAGTCAAGGCCAAAGTCTGCAAGGAACTTTGGTTTCATCCAGTGTTGGCGGTAACGCGTTACAAGTAACGGCGTTACCGGTAACGCGTTCCTTTTTCCGGTAACTTAGTAACGTACTCGTTACCATCTGGGAACTGCAACGGGTAACGTACTTCTGTTAACATTTTTGGGTAACGTGACGTCTCACGTTACTAGTTACTTTTTGTTCCAGTTGCCCCCCACTACGTCCTCTTTTTTTTTAGAAAAAAAAGCCCAGAGCACCTGAAGTGATGTCGCAAATAAACAAACAGGTGCTCTCGATGACTTTTTTTGCGGCTTGTATGCATGCCAGAAAACACCTGCCCTTGACGACGCACCCAACTAAAAAAAATAGACAGAATAGCCATAAAGCACGAAACACGTGCACGAACACAACAATTCACACCCTTGCCTTCACCTACCTTCCCTTCCTGAACCACTCACCCACCCAACTCTCTACAAAGTGAAAGCGTGCCGATCATTTTGGAACATCATATTTTTCAGAAGTACTGTAAATATGTTGAGAGTTTAGTGATGTTTCCTTTGTGAAGTTAAAATTGATGTTGCAGTGTCATATTGTGTTTAAAGTCACATTCAGAAAATGGCTTCATCATGTGCCACAGAGTTAGAATCCATCTCATGTAACTCTACAGGCACCTTTAGGTGACTATAACATTGATAAGCTCGTGCACATTTGTGCAAAGTAATCTCGTTAAATCAGGATTTAGCGTAAAATGGTTGTTTGGGCTAGAAGTTATATGTAAATATGAGCTTTATAAAATTGTTATCGTGAGTTCATCAGGTGAAGACGCACTAATTAAAATTTATGGCCATGAAGTAACGGCAAAGTAACATGCGGTACTTTTTTCGGTAACGGTAACGCGTTCCCTTTTTTTTAGCTTAACGAGTAACGTATTTAGTTACTTTTTTTCGGTAACGCCTACAACACTAGTTTCATCTAGAGAGAGAAAAGCAACATTTGACAGCAGAAAAAATTGTGGAAGAATGGTGCAATCAGCGTATAGTTTTAGAAGAAGGCACCAAGCACATCAATATGAAGTTTTAGCGGACTTGCTCGCGTCAGGTTTTGACCCACCTGGGCGGTGCGAGCGTGGTGCACTGGCACTGCGCACCCCCTTCCTTGGAGACGTGCCCAATTGCATGCGTACCTTAATTGGCAGGGAAACGCCCGCTCGCCAAAATCAAAACCCCTCACCCTTGCGGTGTGGGAGGCCTTGCCCGGGGTATCACTTGAATGAGGATGGTCGGTTGAGGTTTGTACTCTCACTGGGGGGATAGCACCCTATCTCTGTCCTCCCTTCCATCTGACAAGGCAAGGTATGACATTTGTGCGCGACAGCCAGCTGAAATTTCTGTACAGTTCTCGCTTCCACGATATTACGACGACTCACATAAGGCGCTGACCCGCGAGAAATCGCCAGCCCCATTAAGGTATGCATTTTATATCAAATTTCGCTTCATGAAGTGCTGTACCGCTTACCTACGTGCCTTGCGCATTCCAGGACCTTTATTGCTGCTTCAGGAGCACGTGGCTAGTGTCGTGCTGGTGTTCAAGGTGTTGCCACGCCATTACGACGACCCACATAAGGCGCGATTTGGGAACCGCCGGCATCGCCAGCTGAACCGCCGTCTGACAGCCACGATGAAGCGCTTGTCGCGCGTGCGCATTCTCAACCCCGAGGTAAGGGTTGAAAAACATTTTCGCAAGTTTTCTCGTGCAGAACTCGCCAAATTGCGGCGCTTGTAACGTGACTTTTTTTGCAGCATCGTTTTCTAGATGCTTCTGGCAAGCCGATGCTGTCCTTATTTGCCGCGGACCGATACCACGTGGCGATAGACCGGGCCATCGACCAGATGTCGAAGATTATCGTCGCGGCCCTCGTCAAGATCTACGGACCACGGATCGCATCGGCTTCAAGGGCAAGGCCAGGAGAGGTGTATACGTCGTGCACCGGTGTTGTCGGTGCGGAGCAAAAGCGCACAAGACGGACCACTGCTGGGCTATATATACTGCTCGCCACGCCGCTACAGGTCGACGTTGAGGTGCTCCTGCAAACGGCCCTTTTTAGAGCCACCTCATTGTTTCCTGGCATATCACGGGCGTCCCGTTTCGTGGCCGTGTTCCCTCTCTTTGACGAAATCGGTGCTAGGCCTTGTTGTAGGGTTAGCAGAGTGCAGTGTGCCTTTGTTCCTTTGCAGTGGCAAGTCCAGGGTAAAAGAGGCCGCGATGATTCTGCCACGACAATCGGCCCTTTAGGATCGCTATGAGCTTCAGCGGTAAGTCCAGAAGTTCCGACTCGCGCATTGTGAAAATCGCCCTTGGCCTAAGTATACAGCATTCACCCAGTGCAGTGCATCATTGTTTAATTCCTTAGAGACTTCTTGCCCTTTGTCAAAATCGACGGCAGCAATAAAAAGTTACATATTAGACCTCGCTAGCATTAGCGCAGCGCGCCTTTGTTTCTTTGCGTTGGCAAGCATTAGAAGCTCGCGCCGTCTCGCGCTTTGTCAAAGTCGGCTCTAAAACTCGCGCTAGGCCTCGTTGCCGGGTTGACAAAGTGCACGGCATTGTTCCTTTCAATGACAAGCCTCTGCCACTACAGTCGGCGCCCTTACTTTTGTGATGACCCCCATAATGCGCAGGTCCACACGGGACGGAGAGGCAAAGAGACACCGTATGGCTCAGTTTAAACAAACAGGTATATTCAATAATTACACATGATTAAGGTTATACATCAGAGGCTGGGGCGTCCGAGCTTACGTGCCGACGACTTCATGGGGGCGATGGAGTGGCTCCGGAGTTGGGCTCGAGCGGTTGCTGGCAGAAGCTGCACGCCGTCGGGCTTCGGCGCTGAAGGCCCCCTTGGCGAATGATGTCGTCCTGAGCGTGTATGCAGTAGAATTTCAGTAGTCGTCCGTTTCTTCGAGGATGGTTCACAAACCCTTCCTCTAGTGTCGTTCGGCTTGGAAGATGAACAGGAGGCGAGCTTGTAGATGATGACAGCAGAGCATAATTTTACAACATACATATACAGAGAGTTAAACTGGAAAAAGCAGAACTGAATTTAGAAAAGAACAAACTTTGCACTACTTTACTCATCGACCGGGCAGGTTAGTGCCTAAGTAGCATCACATTACATGCTAAGCATGGAGCCCCAGCTCAGACTGGACTGCATCCGTTTACATGTGCTTTTAAGCACTTGATTAACAAAGGACTAAGGGCGGTCATTTCCAGTGGCCCGCCCAAAGCATCAATTCTCCAATCCAAAATAACATGTGAGATGGGGACAACCCCTTGGGTTGGGCTTAGCCTCGAACCCAGAGTCTGTTAACAATACAAACTAAATAAACAACAAAAACGCCACCACTCTCTCTCAAGTGAGAGTATACACAGGCTCTCTCTTCGGAGCTAATTCACTAGCGCCTGTCTTTCCACATTCTTGGCGAGTACTGCCTGTCCGCCATGACAGGCGTCCGTCACGGCCCTTCTGGGAATGCGCTTTTGTTCACGAGGCACGGCGGGAAGCTGTGGGTGCCTTCCCGGCGATAGCCCACGTCGAAAGGGGAAGGAGGGAAAGAATGTTGTCTTCGCGGTAGCGCATAGCGTCGGCTGTGGTACGGCGCGCTCTGGCCCGCTTACAGCTCCCTTGTCCTGGAATGTGCCCGGGAGGGCCGCACCTGGAACGGCCACGCAAATTGGGGAGGATAAAGCCTGTTTCCCCGCGGCGGCGGCGGCGGGTCCGGTTGTTCTGGTCGTCACTCAAAGAGCATGGCTGGGTAATTGATGATGCCGCTGTCACGGCGGCGGGTCCCTTCGTTCTGGTCGTCACTCAAAGTGCATGGCTGGGTAATTGATGATGCCGCTGTCATCTGGGTCTCCGTCTACGCCGCGCCGTGGAACGCGGAACCTCGCAGCACACAAGGAATGTCACACTTTTATGATCGCTATCAGCTTCAACAGCAAGTCCAAGAAAAGTTATGACGATCGCGCGGTGTGGAAATCGGCTGTAGAGACAAAAAAAAAACCGTGCTTGTAGCTACAGACTTACCCAGCTCCAGTGCGCCTATGTTTATTTCTGTAGCGACTACTCGCGCTTTGTAGAAATCTACGCCAGGCGTGAAAATTTACACATTAGACCTCGCTGCAGCATTAGCCCAGCTCAGTGCGCCTTCGTTTCTTTGCGTTCTAACATGTATGCAGCGCACCTTGGTTTGCTCGTTACTTTTGTTCTTTTCAGTCGTTTCCTGAATCCTTCCAAAGAGCCGGGCTAGGTGGATGATTGTCCACCGTCAGTGGAACCACATGGCGATCGCACTGCATACAGCACGACTTTGGGTCCCTGTGTTCTTTAAATAAAAACATCAGATGTCGAAGGTGATGGTCGTGTCCGAGGAGTGCTTCGACCGCTGGGGCAAAACCATCGGGACCGCACACGCTGTGTCGTCGCTGCCAGGTGAAGAGGCACAAAGCAGATCACGCGCTTTCCACCCTGTGCACGTGTTCTCATTTCGAATCAAATAGGGCCTTCAAACCCTGCAGAAGGCTTGAATTAGGAACTGCTAATATCAAGATGGTGCGTGGTACTTGAGAAACAATAGCGGCTGCAATGACAAAGGTGAAGAAGGGCTGGAGTTAAACGCAAATAAAAAGGTTGGGGTACCAAGATAACCTGAAATGGTTTTGGACAGGACTCCTAGTTAGTTGTATTTGGAAGAGAAAGATAAGGCTTCATTCTGCAGTGTAAGCTTGCGTCTCTAGAATGAACAAAGAACGTTGCCTCACACTGCTTGGGCCTGTCGTTTGACCCCTCATTGACCCCACGAAAAAAAAGGATGTCTCTGGGAAACTATTTGCGGAATCTTTTCCCCGCTTCAGGAGGGGAGGGGGAGAGAGGGGGTAATGGCCTCCCCTTTGTCGGGTTCGCCTCGAGGCGCGATGCACGATGGACAAGCCACGAAAGGAAGCGGGCAAAGCCACCTTTTCGAAATTAACCGTGACTTGCAGGTGCCTAGCTGTGTTTGAATTCCAGCGAAGTAGCAGCGGACCACCGAATCATTCCTCCTCGCCCATTCCCACGGGGCTCCGCGTGCCATGTCGCCATGTGCGGTGAAAAGAGCAGTATGCAGAGTTCAAATGAAACAAGTATGAAGCTATACAATGAAGCCAATTACAGACTTCTTTACAACAGCTAGAGGAAATTCAAGAGAATGCTGTGTGATTCTAGTTATCTCAGTCAAAACTAATGCAGACAACTATTTCGTATTTTTTGGCCAAACAGACATGAAATGTCTGAAGATGAATGTGTACCAAACACAGCGGTGCATCAGTTGTGATGCCTGAAAAAAGTTGTACCAACATATAAATGCCCATGTCGTGATAATCAGGAATACCGAAGAATTAAGGAAAATAAAAACATTTTTTTTTGATCGGGCTCACACACCTGCTACAAACGTCTTTATACGTAGCAATTGAAATGACTCCGTAGGAGGCTTTTTTTGGTAAAAAGTACAGTATTGCAGAAAGGAGTCTTTAGGAAATGCACTGCGTAGAAATAGCCATACCAATTCCATGTCATCGTTCGATAAATGTAACAAATACCGTGCAGAGAAGCTTGCTGCATAGTATAGTTGCAAGCTAGATGCAGCTAGATAGTATAGATGCAGCTGGCAAAGGATAGGGTTAATTGGAGAGACATGGGAGAGGCCTTTGCCCTGCAGTGGGTGTAGTACGGCTGATGATGATGATGATGATGATGATAGTTGCAAGTTACTGGTTGCAGACCGCTCTGCGGTCACTGGACTGTGATTGTGTATGTTCAGCATGACAGTGCGTGGATTGCAGAGCAGTTAGCCAACAAAGAGATATGCTTGTTAATATTGTTTACCTCGCATATAGATAGACATCATCAATGAAACAGGAAGCTATGTGTAACTTTTTGACATGTTCCTTTTTGGCAGCCTCTGAAGCTGTTTCCGCATAAATGAACTAGCTTGTTTTGCAGCAATATAATCACGGGACTGCTGTAACTTGCCACATTTTCAAATGGTGTGAAAATTATTGCATGTGAGGGATCGCAACCATATCTTGTTTCTTGAAGGTACCATTGCTTTGTTGGCAATGCTTGGACAACCATCACAGCTTTCCGCTTTCATGTGCACAGGGTATGCCCATTTCGTGCATGCATTTCTAACTATTAATGGCTTACAATGCAAACAGACAAAAAACACAGCACAAGTACAGATAGTGTTTGTGGTCCACATTTTACTTCTTCTTCTTCACCTCAGTAAATATGGCACATACCCACGCAGGGCGATTGGCCAAGGTACAGTGGAGATTGCCAATGAAGTATTTGCACGGGGGGAAAAAAGACGTGAGGCGGCGGCGTAGAAGGCTGAATCAAGATAGAAATACAAAAAATCAATTGAATATAAGAAATATGAATTACCAGGAATAGAATCACGCATTTTGGACATGCAACAGAATTTTGTATACAGCTAACAAGGTAACCGATCAGTCGCACTTATGTAATCATGAAGATAGCCACAAACACTGCTTAACGGGAATTTCTTGGCGCTCGCACCGAACGAGAGAAGAACTGGAAGAGACAGAGGGAGTCCTAACCTCGAAAGAGGGACCTCCAAATACTGCTTTCCTTGAACTGCGAACCGCTGGCAATAGAGGAGAAATTGATCTAATGTTTCAGCTTGCCCACATGAGACAGAAAGGTTTGTCGCAGCGAACCCGCATCTGCGTAAGTACAAATTTAAGTGAGGGATTCTGCTTTACAGAAGCGTCATTGACACCTCACAACGCCTTGATTTACACCACCGGACATTCCATGGGCACTTTAAGTGGTGAAAATCCGTGGTATTGAGCAACGGATCACTCAAGCTGGCTGAAATACGTTGGAACCGCTGGAAATGTGAAGTTTCCACCAGAATGAGGTGAGGGGCGGGATAGATTACAGGAGCGCTGAGAGCTGACCTTCCCAATAAATCAGCCACCTCGTTAAAATACACACTCGAATGCCTGCAGGTACCCGGACAAAGTGGATCTCACGCACTGTGCGCGGGACAAAAAACCTAAGCGACTGATTCAATAAAGATTTTCCGAAATTTTGGAGAGAGTCTGGAACTGAAAGGTAGTCTGCAAGAATAAGAACCCGTGCTACATGCCTGAGAATTTTGAGAAGAGCCAAACAAATAGCCAAAAACTCTGCGAAGAATATAGGAATATAATCAGGGATACGAACGGAATAGCTCCACCCCAGATCCTGCGAATATATCCCAATCGCAGGCTTCTCACATCTGCCGTAGGCATCAGTAGATAGAACAGTATGATGAGGAAAAGTATGTAGGTGTTCAGAAAGAAGACCATTTAGGATATTTGCGGGCATATGTTTCGCATGGGACGGGTAAATATGGTCGTGATAGAAGACGGGGTCGGCCTGCGTATCAGCAACTCGTGGCAAGGAGATCAGATCAACCTGAAGCGGAGCTTGCGCGAACCTAACTTGCGGAAGCTGAGAGCGTGGCCAATGCCTCTCGTGCCTGCGGTCTTTTTCTTCCATGAATCATGACAGCATTTCTGCTCACCCCTTTCTCCATGCTTACGCAGACATTTCTCACAACTAGCCTGAAAGCCGGCCGTAGTATGGAATGAGTTGAGGGAAAATTACCTTTTTAGTAGTTTTATCTGCACAGCTTAGAAGTATGAGAAAGGTACTTTGGCTGTGAGTGATTTGCCCTTTCTCTCTCATAGTCCTTTTGCGAACTGTAGTGGCGAACTATATTAACTTGTTCATTACATATTGTGCCATCATTGTCGCAATAATAAAAATTGGGCACATAGTAAAGATCTGCAAGCATTGAGGATTTGTCTTTAAGCTCTGATACCATTATGGATCGAATCAATACAAAGTAAAAGAACAAGTATGGTGCAGCACATATATGATTGGAAGTGAAAGACGAATTTTTTTATTTTTTTATTTTTATTTCGTTGATGCTGTTGATGTTTGCCTATCAAAATATGGCACATACCCACACTGGGAGATCGGCCAAGAATCCGGTGGCTATTCACCTGTACTCAATTAATAAAAAAGAAAAGCACGCGGGAACGCAACACTGGTGGATGTGCTGAATTTCGGGAACAAACCGTGCAACAAGTAATAAAAATATTCCTGAATCAGATTTTCATTGCATAATGAACCATGACTGTACCAAAACAATGAGATATCAGCGAAGCATTTCATTCTTTTCGTGACAGAAATGAGTTTTGAGGTTTGTTGAAACCCGCCGCGGTGGCTCAGTGGTTAGGGCGCTCGACTACTGATCCGGAGATCCCGGGTTCGAACCCGACCGCGGCGGCTGCGTTTTTATGGAGGAAAAACGCTAAGGCGCCCGTGTGCTGTGCGATGTCAGTGCACGTTAAAGATCCCCAGGTGGTCGAAATTATTCCGGAGCCCTCTACTACGGCACGTCCTTCTTCCTTTCTTCTTTCACTCCCTCCCTTGTCCCTTCCCTTACGGCGCGGTTCAGGTGTCCAACGATATATGAGACAGATACTGCGCCATTTCCTTTCCCCAAAAACCAATTATTATTATTATTATTGAATAATTAAAAAAGTGATTTTTGATGGCAGCAAGCATGGGCCCTTTCAAGCTGTAGCTCAAGATCACAATAACATCTGATATATGTGATATGCATTATATGAAAACAAGATAATTTTTTCGTTTTTTTTATGAAATGCATAGGCTGCAGTTTCAAGGCTTGCTTCACAATTTGATTTCTGACGTATACACAAAGGCATGCCTATAAATGTTTCGTGTGTTACATCAGAACCAACACCACTTAGGTTGGTAAATCATGTTCATTACCTTGGTGTCGTTAATAGCAAACGTATACCAATGCTGCTAATCCTATAGAACAACAAACAGCGGTTTTCTGGAGACGTTAAGTAATACGTGATACTGTTGTGTCCATTAGGTAATGAATTGTGCGGCAGTTTCAGTTTCTCTTCTCTTATTTGCAGTTTCGGTTCGCTTACTTCAAGTTTCGCTTCTACAGAGTTTCAGTTTCAGTTACATGCACGTTGTTTGACACCACTTATACGTGACGCAGAAAAGTAGGGGGGGGGGGGGGGTTGTCGGCGTAATCTTGGCGCCAGCATTACATCTCTCGCTCCGGTGTGTCGTTCGATCATGCATCAACAATACAAGAACGTGCCCATAAGGTAAACATTTACTATACGAGTTTCACGGGATCTTACGCCCCTCGTGCATTCCTTGAAACACCAAACCAGAAACCAATACCATAGAACCAGTGGAAAGCACTGTTTTCTATCTACTTAGAGGCGTCTGGCGCCTGAGTTTGCTGCATCCCGGTGCAAAGCTATGCTCCTGCATTCGCGTGGCGTCGAAGGTCCGCGTCAACGTCAGCAAAGCGGCTGTTTAATGCACTAGGGCTCCCTTTCTTCAAAAAGGGGCAAAAATTCTGATGCCCACTTTCAATCTTAGTGGCGATGCGAACAAATAAATGTCAAGATCTTGTAGGGACTATTTCTAATGCGCAACTTTTTTTCCATTGAAACTAAAGAGCAATTTAAAAGAAATTTTCATTACTTTCAGCACGCAGTTTTAATGTAATGTCATTACTTTTTGAGAGCAGCAATTCGGAATGTTATTTAGTTACTTTTGCGAGATTTCTAGGAATTTATGTAATTTCCCTACTTTCAAAAATTAAATTTTCCGTGTATGGCTACTAGTCTTGGGCCATCGCATCAACGCTGTTAAACCGACCATAACTTTCGCACTATTGTGCATATGCTTGCCAATAACGCCCGTGCCAGGAGATCCGAGAACTTCAGGCGTACACCGGAGGTGTATAGTAACTTGAAGCTAATGTACTTAAAGGGACTATGCAATGAATAAAAAGCCGCTTGTAAATGTTTTCAATGCTTAGAAATGATGCCAAGAAGCATTCACGCCAAGTATGAGTCCGGAACTGAGCCGGCAATTTATTATAAATTAAAAAAAAAAACCTTTTCTTTATAATTCGCGGGCCGATTGGTGTGCTCGTAGAGACCAATATTGAAACCAAAATCTTGAAAAAAGGCGTCACTGTACCCATGACGTCGCCAGACCGCTCACACGCTGTCATTCGCTGGAGCCACGGCAGCCACGACATCACGGGCACACTTCCGGTAGCCGTGAAAATCGTCTGCTCGTGCCTCCGCGTGATCCTCTCGGGCAAGCGCGAGCCAGGGCATTGCCTTCGCTCATATGGTTTCAATTTGCCTCTGCCGCCTCCTCCTGTCGGGAATTCCGGAGCCACTCGCAGTGGCTCGCCGAGTAGCTACTCTGGTCGCTGGCGTTCAGCCGGTACGGTGTGAACGCATAGGGCTCGATGCCGATTGCGGCCGTAAGAGCGAGCAGTCGCGCCTCGAGGTCCGAGTCCATTACTGCTAACTACAACAGACTACAAGCAAAGAAACCCGACCGCGCCGCAATCACGCCGCCGACGTTGCTGCTGGGGTGCTAGGAGCGACAACCGCACGTTGCAAAAGGAACGTCAGCGGATGACGTATTCATCGGCGGGGCCCAGTCCCAGAGCTGTTTTCTTTATTTTTGTCTGATGACCCGCGTTTACGAGATGAGGGGAGAGGGGGGGGGGGGCGTAATTTTTATTCGTCTATATCTTCGGTGTTATTGATGCTAGCTTAAAAATTGTTGCGTTGGGGTGACGAGTGATGAAATGCCTATCTCTCGTCTGCTTTGCGTAATTTAAATTAATTTATTGCATAGTCAATTTAAAAAAGTAGAGGCGCGGCCTTAAGGCAGATTCCCGCTTGCCAATCGCAAACGTCGGATGACAGATCACGGTCAGTTAGTTACGGTTCCCGAAGCGCTAGTAAAGCTGGGAGGGAGCGTGGCGAATCGATTTAATCTTGTCATGCGACCCCCACGACTCGCCAGCGTGAATGCGCCTTTACAGTCACTTTGTCGTAAAATATGCATTGATTCGATCACTTCAGGCAAATGTCCTGAAGAATTGTGCTTCTGGATATGTCGATCTTCCATGTCATGTCCTGAAAAAAACTAAGCTAAATATCGAGATTTCGTCCGCAGCGTTTTCCCCCTTTTTCTTGATTGTTAAGCTGAAATTTTCATCCATATCGTGGTGGACATCCTCCGTTTCCGCATCTTTACGCCTTACCACCCTCCTTCCACAGCAACCGTCCTCCTCTTCCTTCCTCCTCTCCTTGTGGTTCCCGTGGTAGCCATCGTCCGCTAAGAGGTGAAGTGAGGTTGCTAGTGGCCTCTGGAAAGTGAGACGGCTGAGGCCTGAACTTTGACGATGATGGTTGTATGGGGTCAGAAATTTTATTTGAGGTTGAGGTGAGGTCGCAGTATTCGAGGTGGGCACGGACACGGCATATAACGCGAAGGCAGGATAGCCGACGGCTGTTGAGGGTCTTGATGCCAAGAGAAGGCAATCATAGCACGAGGCAGCAGTAAGGCGGGCGGACGAGATTAGGTAGGAAGTTTGCGGGGAAAGGACGGCCGCAGTTGAAACAGGATCCGGATAATTGTATAGATGGGAGCCGCCGTTTGGCTTACAATGCCGTAGTCAGGCTGCTGGCGGTGATGGAAAACCGAAATGGGTGCTGTGAAGAACGGAGAAGCAGGCGCAGTTCAACGGTATACTTCGACAACAACAATCCGGGTATTGCACAAATGGAACAGTGTATACGATGGCATTCACATGAGAACATCACGTGGCTACCGACACCGCCACGCGGTCATGTAATGCTCAGTAGCAGAAAATACTCCTCTCATCCGGGTTCACGAATAACCTGGCTGAACGAATCAGTTTTCTCTCCTTGCCGCGTTGCCCGTGCTTCCTTCGCAGCGCTTCCGAGTTCTTTAATAATGCGTACACAACAGGTGTCAAATGATCGGAGATTGTTTTCTCCCAGAAATATTGCGGGAAACTAAGTTAGACAGCGCTCCAAAGGTTCGTTTTTCTGGTACTTGTAAGCGTGGTTCGAGCGTAAACGCTGTAGCGTTTCGCGTTGAATGACCCATTTAAAATATTTCTTCGAACAAAACTGATGCACATCCGCAATTCATTATCCACATTGGTCTTGCCTAATTAATGCATTAAAATCTGTCAAGATCCTCGCGGCTCGCTCACTTTATGAAATCGATATTAGCCATATCCAACCATGACTCCATCTTTCCACATTGTACGTTTGACGCAGAACATAACGAGTATCCCGATTTCACATATGTTATTCCAACTCCCATCGTCTGCGCTAGTCAACCACGGGCACCTCTGTGACGATGGTTGTTGCATACATATAAGTATAGAGCCCCTGTATATTTAATCGTAAGTGGTTTTGGGGGAAAGAAAATGGCGCAGTATCTGTCTCTTATATCGTTGGACACCTGAACCGCGCCGTAAGGGAAGGCATAAAGGATGGAGTGAAAGAAGAAAGGAAGACAGAGGTGCTGTTGTGGAGGGCTGCGGAATAATTTCGACCGCGGCGGCTGCGTTTTTAAGGAGGAAAAATGGTAAGGCGCCCGTGTGCTGTGCGATGTCAGTGTACGTTCATGATCCCCAAATGGTCCTGCTTTTAATAAATCACTTGTACCCACAGAAATTCTCGAATAAATTAGCTACTATTCGCAGTCCATTGAACGCGATCCGGTCAAATTTAAAGAGCGATTACTATGTCGGTTTAACTTTATATTTATGTAGATCTGCCCTTACATTATAAGTGTATAATTCATCAACTCATTTGCACTTTTTCCTCTGTTAATTTGTAATTTTTGAAACTGCTTTATTCGGATTTGTGCTGTGCCACAGCATCATTCTCATCGTGTTCTTTGTACTCTTACGCCGGAGCTCTTCACTCTCCTCCTTATTCAGTGGACTCTGAAGGTTCTTCAGGAAATGAATATATACGATGGTAATGATGATCGTTATATGCCGATATAAAAGCCTGTTGTATTGTTTTCCTGTTGTATAAATTTCCGGAAAACTTAGTTTAAAATACGGAGACATAAAATGTGCACACCTATAGCTATACAGTGTCAGCTCGCCTTTTGCTGATGTTTTCTCTGCTTCATGTCAATCTCGCCTGATAATCCACTCTCCAAAAGTAAAAAAATCGTACATTCGTGAACAACATGTGGGGTCACAAAGTCTGATTTGAACACTCTCTGTTTCTTTGCAGGCTACGATGGCTGCAGGAGACAGCGCTATGTATCGGCACGCGGCCTACGTGAGACAAGTGTGTCCGAGGCTCTTCCGGTCCACCGGCATGGCGCATGCCAGACTGCAGGAGCTTGAGTCAGTACTGCGGAGCTGAGGAGTAAACCTGGGGGTGCGGTGCGGTGCAAGCTGCTCTGGTGCAGCGGAAGCTGGAACAATGGAACCGAGTCTTGGGCCCGATCAACGCGCAGCTCCTGGAAGAGGACAGCCCTGGAGAACTCGTCGCCGGCGCCTCCTCTTACGCCAAGCACGAGGAGAATCCCCGCTGGCGCAAACAACGCGCTTCGCTTGTCTTCTACTGGCTGCTTTTGGATCACAGATGCGTGACCGCGCTCCGAGTGGAAGAATGGGGCCTGTTTGATAGTCACTCGTACTTGCGCCTTTTCTGCGACGGTGTGGTCAAATGCACTAACATAAAAAGCATACAGTTATGCGCGGCATGCTCCTCAGATTGGCGTCACGAGCAGCTTTTGAATGCAATGCTCTCCCTGCCGGACCTCGAGGAGGTCACCTTTGAAGCTCTCTGCTCGAGCCGTGCAAGGAATAACGCCAAGCTGCTGGCAAAGCTGATAAAGAAAAGCGCCAAGTTGCATCGGCTTGTGGTCAACCTATTTGTTGGCACGAGTTGGTGAAAGCCAGAACGCATGTCGCCCATACCGGCAACACTCGAAAGGAACGTGTCCATCAACGACATGTGCCTGTACCTTACCATGCTGGAAAAAGCAAGAATGCCATCCTTTCTGTGAAGTTCTAAAGCAACACAGCTCACTGAGATCGCTGCACCTGGTCGCTACGCACGAAACGAGCACCTTGAGTGTGGCTGCTGTTGCAGGAATTGTGGAAGCTTCGAAGGAACTGATCAGCTTACAGCTGACTAAATTTTACGCCGAAATTGACGAGATTTGGGCCCTAATACTTGCACAGACTGCACATGTATACGCAGTACTTGCACTGAAAGGGACCACTATGATATCTGAGCCACCCTAGACACTGTTGCGAGTCACAGACTCTTTTGGTCTTTTACCACTGTTTGTGTGCTATATATTTCACATATATGCTCCAGGATGTCTTCCAGCCTTCTGCATGGGCTCTTCAGCTTGGTGCCTATAGCCACCTCCAGCGAAGTAGCTGAGCATGGCTGACAGGCCTTTTCAGCTGCACTGTTGAAAAAAAAACATCAGAACAGTGAAAACTGTTAGCTGTAAACGAAGGAGCACTTCAGTTAGCAGAAATTGCATTAAAAAAATTATGGATGCAGCTAGTCTCCTAAATGTACCAGGGCATGTAACCTGTGTGTTTTCATGGTCAATAAAAATTGAAAGTGCATACAAATCTGCTGCCAAGTTGCTAGCGATCGATCACGCAAAAATTTTGTCCGACTACTTCGGCGAAAATGAACTGTGAACGCTCTGTCCATGCACAAGTCCTAATCTCTTCGAAAGTAGATTTATATTTGTGCGATGGCGTTGCGCTCTCACATCCCGACTAATTTTGCAGCTCCTTCTCGACACAGATGGCTACACAATCTGAACTCAGAAGACAACATGCCGCCGACTCGACGTGTCCACAGCTGACTGCTACCAAGAATTTAGCGGACCCTAACGCGGCAGATAAAAAGCGCGACGACCGGAGTCAGCTCCGGTGACCGCGGCGTTGTCGTCCCGCTGAATAATCGAACAGACACCAAGGTCATTCCCTGTAGTAATGGATAAAGACGGTGCCAACACGTTTCCGTTTTCACAGACACCGGCGACACAGGAACACTTCGCCTTCACCACGGCAGACTCCGCAAACACGCTCGTCTCTTAGCGCGATTTTGCGAGCATTGAGAGCCACGCCGTAGCCCCACATTAGATCTGATATAGTCTCTGATGCCCTCAGGTGATGTCAGAATGAAGTGCTTAACGTCGAAGACGCGATAAGCCCCCCACAAAATAGCGAGAATTTCGGCACAAGCAAGCAGCGCCCATACATTCATTGGCGACGAGCTACGCGTAGACCTCCACTCACTCCATGTTGCCAGACTTCGCGGCACCCCAGAAGTTGAGTCTACTTGCGAATAAAGCCGCGACATGTGCATCGATCCGAGGAGCGAAATTTTAATTTCTTGGTCTGAAACTTGCTAAAAAATGCATAACACGTACTAAAGAAAATTTCCGGACATTTTCGCAGCCACTACCGTGTTTTGCAACTTCACTCATGAAACGCCATTTTTACCTAAATTACCGCAGCCTTTACGTCGCTCGACTGCTAAATAAGACCGCCATAAATAGTATTTCCGCGGAAATGAAGTCCAAGGTCAAATCTACATTTAACGGATCATGAGTGTGCCGAAAAATATTGAAGATTATACAAAAGTAACGTAAATCTTAGGCTAATAAACATTCTGCCATATTGTGCATGTTCAGTATGCAAGTTGACAGGCACGTGAAGCATTTTACCTGAACCAAGAAAGCGGCAGACGCTACGAATAATTATGAAATTTGTGCGATGATGTTGCTGTTTAAAATCACATTCTTTTACGAGATGCGACTGTTTCGTGCCCTGCTTATCATTTCAGATGTTATCACTAGAAGGGCAATGGGACTTTCCTTTCTGTCACTAAAAAAGAAGTGTGACTTTCACACACACAGTGAATACCCTAACACCGCGAACGTATGAAAATAGCATTTAGACTATACAGAACAAACCCTGGGAAAAAAAATCTTCACTGGACACTGGCAGACTTTTAATACTTGCTAAAATAATCGACGCGGCGAACGGCGGGCAGCAGAACATGGTTCCGGCGAACACCAGTCTAGACTAGAGTCACTCTAGTCTGGACCGGTTAGACGTGGTGTTTTCAACAATCCTTCCTTCACGGATTGAACAGGTCTGGATCAGTGCGGAAATGTGTGTTCACGGACGACTCAAGCGCCTGTCTCCTTTGACCTAGGAGAAGCAACCACTGCCTTGCTGGATCTTGCCGCATGTTTTCTTGGAATTCCTTTGGCATTGTAGCAAGCAAGCATGTGGGAACGAAGAATGAATTTCATTACGAAGTGCGCAGGTATTTATACCACCAGCTCTTGAGCTGAGACATGCGCAGTGACCGTCTCTTCTCTTCACCGAAAAAAAAAGAAGGTTATGTTCGGCATTCCGGCAAAGGAAACCGTTGTGGCTCCCTACGTTGTCGAGTGCTTCTACGAAGGCCGTCTTCAGGCATTACCGGCTGAATCGAAGTATCGCCAGGTGGTTCCGTTTCTGAAGGAGGGTCCTGTATTTCTACTATCGTAGTTCTTAGACGTTCTCTTGTGCGACGCACATGTCCGCTGCCAGCATGCATTATGTAGGATCGTGGCGTGTCTCCAGTACCTACAACCACTGCTGGGGCCCAAGTTATCTGCACAGCACCATAGACGGACACTGTGGACCCCCTGTCTGGATCCGGGATATGTCTGGTCGACTTGTTGTAGCACTTCTGTTGTCGGTTCCTAATGTCTGCTAGACGGCTTCGGACTGTTTCGGTGGGAATAGTCTTCGGCTCCAGATGACAGTCCAGCACTGGCAGCCTTGTTCTGGTGCGGCGGCCCATCAGTCTTTCGGCTGGGGACTGCAGAAGGTCGTCTCTCGATAAATTTCTCCATTCTAGCAGTGCGCTGCAAAATTCAAACTTGCCAAGCGAGAATTTTTTTAGCATCTTTTTTGCCTCTTGAACGGCACACTCTGCCATGCCATTGCCACGGGGATAGTGGGGGCTGGACGTGACATGGTTGACGTGGAAATGAGATGTGAATGACCTGTACTTTGAGGTGGTGAACGGGGGGTCGTTATCACTGCATATCTTGGCAGGTATCCCGTGTGTTGCAAAAACTTCCATACATGCTTGGATAACCGATTGCGCTGTTGTGCGGTAAAGCTTGCGTATCTCGAAAAAAAAACGAGTAAAAATCTACTAGAATCAAGTACTCGTTGCCCCCGTTGTATAGCAAGTCCATGCCAACAGACTGCCAAGGTAAATTGGGCACTGGATGACTAAGCATTAGAAGCTTTGAATTCTGTTTTTCTATTTCTGGCATTTCGGGCAAGAAAGTGCAATCTCCAGGATAGCAGAATTCATGTTGCGCCAGAGCATCACCTGTCGGGCCCTTGCCTTCATTTTCTCTTCTCTCCCGTGCGCCGCATGCAGTAAGTGGAGGACTTCCGGGCGCTTGGCTGGCGAGATGACCAGCTTGTTGCTCCGAAGCAGTAGGCCGTTATCGACATGCAGTTCGTCGCGGTAGGCCCAAAACGGTCGCAGGGCATCCGGTACTGTGCTGGAGTAACAAAGCAACTGCGACATAAGTGAGTCATTTCCGGTTTCCTCCTGGATGCTTCGCAGCTGCTCGTCGGCAACCGGCAGGGAAGAAACAACATTGACTTCAAACTGCTCAGTTTCTTCTACCTGTTCCACTTTACTCGGAAAACTTGAGAGGGCGTCAGCTAAGAAACGTTCTTTGCCTGGCTTGTACTTAACGATTATTGGGAACTTTTGAAGTACTAGCCTCATGCGTTGGAGGCGTATCGGGCATTCACACAAAGGCTTTTTGAATGTAATTTCTAGTGGTCTGTGATCCGATTCGACCATTACTTCTGGTTGTCCAAATATGTAATCTTTAAACTTTGTACAGCCATGGACGATTGCCAAAGTCGCCTTTTCGATTCGCGCGTACAGCAATTGGGCTGCGGTCAGCGAACGTGATGAGTAAGCAAGAGGCTGTCCGTTTTGCAAAAGCACGGCCCCCACACAGTATTTGCTAGCATGAAGGGATAGTACCACAGGTTGGTCTTGCTGAAATTATGCCAGGACTGGTGCTTGCATGAGGCTGGAACGGAGCTGTTGAAAACTACTCTCCTGTGGTTCTGACCAAATCCATGCTATGTCTTTCTTTAAAAGCTCTCTAAGAGCAGCAGACAGAGGACATATTCGGCACGAAACGGGCCACGAAGTTCACCATGCCGAGAAACACTTGAAGCTCCTTACGATTTTTTGGTGGTGGTACTTGTGGGATGTCGTTCACCCAGTCAGGGCTCAGGCAGAGTCCTTCTTTGGCGACTACATGACCCATGTAGCGTACTCGGGGCTGCAAGAAGTTACACTTTTTTCTGTTCAGCTTCAAGTTGTGTTCTCTGCACCGTGTGAGCAATTTTGACCGGTTGCTATCGTGCTCCTCGCGAGTTTTTCCCCAGACTAAAATGTAATCCACAACAACGGCTATTCCAGCAAGCTCCTCTACTACTCCGTGCGTTGCTCGTTGAAAAACTTCCGGAGCAGACGCTATGCCGAACGGCATCCGCAAAAACCTTTATCTGCCATATGGGGTACTCATAGTGCATATGAGTGAGCTCGGTTCGTCCAACTTCACTTGCCAGAACCCGGATGACGCATCCAAGGTAGAAAAGTACCTTGCTCCAGACAGACGCGGTACTATGTCTTCCAGGGTTGGCATGTGGTAATGCTCCCTAAAGATAGCCTTGTTCAAATCTGATGGGTCTAGGCTTATGCGTACTTTTTCACCAATGACCACCACCATCATGTGGCTTGCCCACGAAGTTGGTTCAGTTACCTTTGCTATGACTTCGTCACTTTCCACTCTTTGGAGCTCTGCTTTCACGCGTTCTCGAAGGACAATTAAGAGCGACTCTTCTTGCGGGTTTAACGGTGCCTTGAGCACCGGGCTTCAGCTGGATGTGGTAGGCGACACCCTTAAGTTCTCCTAGGCGTAGAAAGACGTCTTAAAATCCCTGGGGGTCACTACAACCGACCGCATCAATTGAACCTATGCGGGTTATCAGTCCAAGACGTTCAGCAACGCAGCCGCTCAGTGTCACTGGGTCCTCAGGCTTGACGATATAAAATTCTGCTTCAGTGCTCGGTGCTTTGTGGCTAAGGGGCAGCTTAATCTTTTTTGATGCAATTCCTTTGTGGCCGAAAAACGTGCGCAGTGTGGCGGAGCAAAGCTGCGCAGGCTGGGATGTTGTACGCCTTAGCATCGCCTCGGACATTACAAAGCAGTTTGCACCGGTGTCAATCTTGCACCTTACATACATGCTTGCGATAACGACTCCTGAAGATCAGCGATCATCCCGATCTACGGCACGGACTTCAAGCGTTTGAAGAAAAAGTTCTTCGTCCTGTGTTTGGTGAACTTCTTGTGCGCTTCGTCCTTTGTTGCGCGGTCGTGACAATGGCTTTTGACATGCCCGCGCGAAATGGTTGCGGCCTCCGCATTTGTTGCATTGTTTAACCAGAGCGGGACAGTTTCCACTTTTCTGTTAATCGAAACCACATCTAAAGCAAGCGTTCGGTTTTGATTTCACTACATCTATTCTGGCAGGATATGCGTCCTGTATTTCACTCTAACGTTTTTTGCCCTGTTTCTAGCACGGCAGATTTCGACAGCTTTGCTGTAAGACGGATTTTCCAGTACGAGTCTCTGCTGCAAAATTTTGCCCCTGATTCCAAGAATAATTCTGCTGCGCAGCATTCTGTCTTCTAGTGCGCCAAACTCGCACTGCTGTGCTAGGGTCCGAAGTTCTGTGAGCCAATCGTTGAACGACTCACCCTGTTGCTGGTTCCTGGAGCCGAAGCGAAATTCGTTGAATGTCAGGTTCGTTGTTGGCTTGAAGTGGTCTTCAAACTTCTGCGTGTAAATCTGGATATCGTGCTTGTCGGCGTCATTCCCAAACTTGAAAGTGTAGAACCATCGCCTGGCCTCTACGCCAATTTCCATAAAAAACGTGGCAGCTTGAACCTCCTTTGCATGCTCTCTCAGCTTCGTGGCCGTTGCATATAGGTCCAACACTTTATTCCGGACGGTCCAGCTGTAAAAACCGTCTCCCGTTGTGTCCAGCGGTTTCGGTGGGGGAAGCATCGATGACGCCATTTCATTTCCAGCTGTTGCGGTCGTTCCTGCTGGGACATTTTCAGACTGCGATGCTACGTTTGCCATACAAGCTACGGTACGCAACCGTATCCCACTTCTGACACCATGTAGCACGCAAGCAAGTGGGAACGGGGAATGAATTTTATAACGAAGTGCGCCGGTATTTATACCACCAGCTCTTGAGCTGAGACATGCGCAGTGACCGTCTTGTGCGCGCGTGTAACTGACGGTGCACACTGCTACAGGCATTGTTAGCGAACCTACCTCCTTTATACTGCTGTTGGCCAACCACCCTTCTTAAATAGGAACACAGGGCTCCTTGATAGATGGAACCTAAATAGTAAGGGTTACTTCTAGGGCCAGATCCCTCTTTTCATTACTTTTTTACTGCTTCTTTTCACATTTGTGATAGGAAAATGCTTCCACCATTCGAAGTGCTAAGAGTAAACTCGATGTCTAGCCTATCAAAACACAGCGTCCAGTCAGGCTGACATCTCATTTCCGCTGCGCACTACTTCGCCACTGCGCTACTTCCGTATAAACACTGCTAGGACTAGAACAAGATTTATGTCTTTCTTTCTTTCTTTCTTTCTTTCTTTCTTTCTTTCTTTCTTTCTTTCTTTCTTTCTTTCTTTCTTTCTTTCTTTCTTTCCTTCTTTCTTTCTTTCTTTCTTTCTTTCGGGCATTACATTCACAGAAAAACCTTTGGAAAATAGTTAACGCAAAGCTTTGATGGATAATCAAATAACAGCCGTGAACACCGCATAAAAATACATATCGAGCCCTAAGAAGTAATAGAAAATGCAATGAGAAAATGAAACGAAATTGAACCGTCTTCATTCAGGTACGGCTTCAACAAGTCCAGAACAAAACGTTGGAGATTACAACTCGGCGAAACGTTTCAGGCCAGTTACAAAACGTTCGTGATCACTGATGCATGGTCATAAATGTGCAAGACAACTGATTCCATTGACGGATAGTAAGGAAGAAAGTTTAGTGAAAAGAAAAATTTCTCGGGCGAAAATAGGCTCTCCATTTAGGTGGTTACCAGTGCAAGGAATATTGCGAAGAGCCGCCTTGATATGGGGTATAAAAAACGACGAACAACTATTGTATGTTGTCCAGACAGGCCGCTGTGTGGGAGCATGCAGGGGAGCGTGCACGGTGAGTGGAGAAGGAGCGAACTTGCCTGCTCATTGCACTGCATGCACAGGTTGTGAGCCACGGTTGAAGAGCATTAAGATTCTGGGCAGCAGCAAAGACAAAGTAGCGCGTGAGCTTTTAGAAGCTTACCACATCAAGCGAATAGGCGATCACTGTATAAGCGATACTTCCGTAATGTTGCACAATGTGGCAAAAAACTTCTTGGGCGGCTTTGACTGATCTTTACACAGGCTTGATCTAACATACTTCACTCGTGTTGTCCTTTCTTTAGGCATGCGCTGTTATAAGCTCGTGCTGTCAATAAAACAAAGTTGATAGTTTGCGCTCTTTATACGTCTTTCTGTTTTCTTCCTGCATCTGTCTTTTCGTGTGCGCAACTCGTCTTAATAACAAGGCAGTGGTATATTCTGTGGAAAAAGGACAGAACAGGAAACATTCAGCGCCTACCAAGAGCCGGTTATAGGCAGAGAGAAAAGCACGAACAGTCTGTCATAGCAAAGGGGTGAAGAGATGCCGGGATAATGAAACATTGGACATTATGGGGGTACAACAGGTATGAAGTACCGAGAGTTATTTGGAAACGAATAATGGTGCCGGGGCTTGCTTTCGGGAATGCGGTTCTGTGCTTAAGGGAAGAAGTTTAGTCGAGACTAGAAGGAAATCAGAGAGCGGTTGGAAGATGAGCACAACGTGCCCACGGCAAAACCACAAACGAGGCAGTACAGGGCGACATGGGCTCGACATCGTTCGAAGCACGGGAAGCTCAGAGTAAAGTACTATACGAAGAACGCCTGAGGAAATTGCACGATAACAGGTGGGTAGCTATGGTATTCAAATACCTATAGAGAAAGAGCGTTGGCCCACAATGGCGGAAAAGAACTAGGAAGCTAACCAGTAAGTATGCCAGACACGAGGACAGACAAAGAAAGGGCATTAAACAACAGGTTAAAGATGCGAAAAGTAAAAATTGGGTAGATTCAATGAAAAAGAAGCACAGTGTAGAGCTATATCGATACTGGAAAGGGCAGATCAGGAAGGAAGCATTTTTTGATAACTCAAGAGGCAGTGCCCTACACTGAAGCGAGGTCGGGATGTCTTAGAACGCGCAGCTACAAAAAGAAATTTAATGAAGATGGCATATGTGCTGTGAAGTTAGAAGCCCACGGCGCCTATGGGTCGTCGCCCCCCCCCCCCCCCCTCCCCGCACCTGTTCCCAAGAGCGGTCATGCCCGGGGGAAATAGAGGAATGTACGTCGAGGCGTGATGCCCGCGCTTAGGTTGAGCTACGGCACTAATCCTTTCGGCTCTGGCGCCGAGTCATCCCCTGCTGACCGGCAGGAGGCCGACGACCTTGTCCCGCTGAGATATTCCTTAGCTGTCAGCGGAGACGGCAAATCCGATGCGTGGCACTCCATGGAATGCACATGCAGCGAGCTGCGTACGCGGAATCACGCGGCCTGCAAGTCCCAGAAGGTGCCAGGTCCACTGGGCTCGGACCGGGGAGCCCTGCGCTCCGCCTACTTGCACATACAGCTGGGAACCATGACTTAGGACGAGCGCGCCGAGTCTCAAGCTCGGCTTTTTTAACAGCCTTTTTTAAACAGCCTTTTTAAAACTGCCCTTTTTGAACTGCCTTTTGCTCACATGCCTTTTTATGTCGATCCCGTCTTGAATAAATCAGTTTATGTGCCAAGAAGTTGGGATTGCTGCCCAACCGTCAACGTGTCGCCAGACGAGCGGACGAATACCGCTAATCCCTTCGTACTGCTAACCGCCGTGTATCGATCACCGGCCAGCGGGCCATCACCATCCACCGCTCGCGACGAGCAACCGACCAGCCCAAACCGGCCATCCCATCATAAGGAGGGCAAGAAGTTAACTTGTGCTGTGTGTGGTAAATTTGCAGAAACAATAGAACACCTCATACTCATATGTGATGGTATCCATCCTGATGTCCATACAGGCACAGTCACTCTTCCTGAGGCCCTAAGGTTTAGAGATAACAATAGTCATGTAAATAAATCTGCGGTGTTAATTAGCAAAAAGCGATTGGAAGATTGGTGGCTCGAAAGCAGAGAGGTGACATAAGGTTAAAAGTGTAGGAAGACGTTGTAAGGCCGCGCTTCATCAACGCGCATATCTTTTTTATTCCTTTAGCTTGTGGTCACTGCGGGCCTCCGGTCTACCCCCCCCCCCCCCCTCCTCTACCCCCGCAAGCAGTTTCAAAGGCGCAGGAAGCACTGGCTGCTTGACAGCACCACTGTGACGGCCGAGGACACCTGGCGCCAAGAAAGCATGCGAGGCGCGAACAACGAGCACGTGAGGCCGCTTGGTCTCAGGAAGCATTCCCACGGCGGCAGAATTCGAACCACCTCGCATTCCGCAATGGGCCTCTTTTTTTTTTCTTTTTATTTGGTATTCTCCATGGCACCGAAGCGTCGCGGTTCTCCAGCGTCTGACATTCCTGCGGCGTGCCAGTGGGTCAGCGGTCCCGCCAATTAGCTAAAAAAAAAACGCTTCAGGGAAAGGGAAAGCATCAAGCGCTAAGGCCACGGTGCAAGTATGGTATTCTTACACCGTGGCTAAGGCCGAGAACTCCCCTCGGGGAGAGGGTTTTCAAAATGTTTTCTGTATGTTTCTTCTTCTTTATGGGCTCCGTGCGCTGCACTTTGGCGAGTACTGGTGGCGCCCCCTGGTTAACAGACGTGGCGAAAACCGGACGCAGCGCTCTCTTTCAGTTTGCTGTCAGCTAGGCGAGCGGTAGGGTGTTTCCATCGAAGGCGAAAGGAAATTTCGCTAATTATGGGTGGCTCGACCTACTGCTGTGTTTACAAGTGTCATAACAGCTATAAAAACACTTCAGGCCAGGTACCGAGGATAAAATTTTATCGCTTTCCTTGGAGACCGTACGAAATGGAAAAGAGGGAGCGCTGGATTCAAGCAGTGCGGCGTGCAAGGTGAGGATGGCCTTTTTTATGGGGAAGGCTCAATCCAGAAAGAATTTTGAGTTTTTTTATGTTTTCGTCATGCCCTACCAGCCCTGACGGAAAACCGTGGCAGCCGGTGCGGCACGAAACAAGAATTTGCAGCGCGCACTTTGTGGGCAATGAGAAAAGTAGCATTGCTTCGCACCCGGCCTACGTTCCCACCATATTCCCTCCGTCTTATGGGAAAGACGATGGAATGATGCCTAGTGAAAAACTACGGAGATACCTCAGGTAAGCACCACTGAAGGAAAGGGAATGACTAGGTTAAATTTTATGTCTGTCCCCGGCCGCAATATGTGGCTCGCATCGGATATCGCTAACCAGTCTTCTTTGCGTGTGCAGCTGACGCAGACCGACGGTCAATCATTCCAGGGCGCCTGCACCATTCTCCTTTCCATGACATCAGGTTGCATAGCTTCGACACAGGTGTGTCATATTAGCACTGTGGATTCTTCAATCCAAGCAAAGCCTACCACTGCATCTACAGCCACCGGCGAAGACGAGAGAAGTTGTGTGTTTCTTGGATACAGCTCCCTTTATGAAAGAAAGGATGCATTTGTGGAACTTTGTGGTGTGAGTGCAAATGCCTTTGCGTTGCTACTGTCAGTGTTGGCTCCGCTTTGCGTCAGGAGAGTTGATGTGCCCATCGCACAGAAGTTATATTTCTTATGAAGTTAAAGCTAGGTGTGTCCTTTTCTAGTATTGCAGTGCTATTTGGCATTCACAGAACAGCAGTGAGCCGCATTTTTTATTTTGTATTGAATAACCTCGTCACTGCAATGCAAAACTGGATACCGAACCCATCACTTGAACTTATCCAAGCGTCCATGCCTTCATGTTTTAAACGGCACTACCCGAGGTGCCGCTTCATAATTGACTGTACTGAACTAAACACAGAGGAGCCGCCAACTGTTGAGCAGCAGCGTGCTTTGTTTTCGCATTACAAAGGGCATTGTACACTTAAATTTTTAATCGCGGTATTGCCCAACGGAGTCGTAACATTTGTATCAAAAGCATATGGTGGAAGGGCTTCAGACACCCATATCACCTTAGAATCAGGTTTTCTCGACCGTGTTGAGCCAGGAGACATAATTCTGGCCGACAAAGGCTTCCCAGGAATTCGCGCACCAACCGAAGGCCAGAAAGCCATTCGTCTTGCCCCCGTTTTCAAAAGGCAGAGCCCAGTTCACATATGATGAACTAATGCAGACTTATCATGTGGCCCAGGTGCGAATTCATGTCGAGCGGGTAATCCAGCGCATAAAAATATTCAACATTTTAAACACCAGAGTACCCACAGAGCTAATTCCCTACATGGACGACATTATGCGCATGTGCTGCATCCTTACTAACCTCCAGGCATCCATAATAAATGAAGGGTTGCAGTCTCACTAGCATTGTTCACAGCTGTCTGTAAAGTGGACCTTGAAGCGAAAGCTGAAGGGCACCAGGCGAACATCGTTTCCATTCTTTCACAACCAGATTAGTTCCTTCAAGTGTTGAAAGCATTTCCTTTCAGAACAAATGTGAAAAGAAGCAAAGAGGGGAACGAAAGCACAGAATAACATCAGGAGAAATATTTCGCTTCAATTTATCAAGAAGGCGAACGCTCCTTTTCAAAAAGGGTGACAGGTCAACAGAAGCGTGGAAAAAACGAACAGAACAGGTTACCGATCCTGTGGAAAGGGAATGCAGGACTGGAGGTAGGCTCGCTAGCAGTTCGGGAAGGAATTCCAAGCAAACCTAGGGGAACTCTTTATGAGAAAGATGACTGACGCCAACCAAGTTAATTTCTGAAAAAAAAAGAAGCACGACGTTTCCGGACCGGCTCGGTCCTTTCTTCACGGCGTGACTACGGGCGAGGCGCAGCTTAGCGTTTTAAGCCCTCGTGTGGAAGACCTCCGGGTCAGTGGCCGCAAATCATGTATGTCAGAAGAGGGAAGTGCCCCCATGGAGCGATTAACATTCTTCCGTGTCTGTTGGATGTGCCACGACTCGAATAAGCCACCTGCGCGGGTTAGCTTCGGCTTCCAGTACAATAGTGCCGTCAAAGTCAAGTCGGTGGTCGCATGCCTCGCAGGTTCGGCCACTGCGCTGCGTTGACAAGTCATTTGTCGGACGTCCGCTTTGTGTTGTCTCATTATTTCCGCGAAGTTCTTCCTCTCCCCTACGTAACAGGCCGGGCAGACCGAGCAGGGGATTTTGTATACAACGCCTTGGGCCCTTTCTTTAGGGTGATGGGGAGAAGGCGTCTGATGGTGGTAGTCGCTTTGTGCGTTGCTAGCTCCCCTTCTTTACCGAGAATGCGAGCCACCGTCTCGCTCACGCCTTGCGCATGCCGAGAGGGTCTACTGGAAGAGTCCTTTCGGGGAATGAAGTTATGAGTGTGCACTGGAGTCGTGTTTACAGGAATGAGAGCTAGCAACTGAAGTTTCATTCTTCGTTTGTTATGCTTCTGTGTGGTTCAGCGCGTCAACTTCGTTTTTTTTTTGTTGCTTGTGTGTGTTCGCAATGAACAGCTTCTGAGTTCACCCATGTGATTTGTCACATTGTTTCACGCAAGCCTTTCTGCGTGCATTTGTATCATGTTATTTCCTACAGAGGTTTAAAATTTTTGTGCCTTTATTTCTTGCATTCTCGACATCTGAAGCCATTTTCTGGATGAGTAAAGAAGCGGAGAAAGTGGTTTAATTTCTGTACATTTATTTCTCGCATTTAACAACATCTTAAAATACTTTCTGAAGTACAAGTACTTATCAATAAATATAAAATTACAACCAGATTGTTTCTGAGGACAAATGCGTTGGGAATTAGTTCGGTTTCCCCTTCAGACTGTGCCAGTTGCAATCTTGACTCGACTGCGCCAGTTGCAATCCCCTTCAGGTGGCGATGAGAGGAAACACCTTGTTGATGATGAAATCGGGGTTTCTTGATGACTTGGTGGTTCTAACTCGCAAACATTCACGTTACTCGAGGAAAGGAGAAGGTTAACTATTTATTTACAACATAAATAAAACAAGAAGAAACGAGCAAGGAGAAAACTATTTACAACATGACTAAACCGTTCATCAGACGAATTCAGCCCGGATTCAACCCAGGGCGCTTGCTTTTAACCCCTTTGTCTCCGCCCTTAGCGGGGACAGCAATTAACAAGGTAACATTAAGCGACCCTGCTCACCAATCAGTGGTTAGGGAAAGGAAAATAAGGTTTCCGCCAACTAATCGCCGATTGGGGAACGAATATGGACTAAACAATGGTCGGGGAAAGGAAAACCAAAAATCTGCAATTCCCTCGACCAGCCAAACATTTGGGAATGGAGAGGTGGCAATCAAACACACAACCAGCATAAACACCACTACCATTTCCCACCGCACAGAAGTTACATTCCTAATTTGTTTCTTTCGCACACGCGCATGCCGAAGGAACGATCACTAAAGGTGGTGGGTTCTTCAGAGAGAGAGAAAAAAAGAAGACGGTAGTCAAGGGAAAAATGCGCTTCATGGTCACTCGATCCTACTCAGACGTATCTCCTGCATTCCCGAAGTTTTGGCAACCCCTTGACGCCGCACACATGTCGACAGATGTACCTGCCTAAGCTTCTTCAAGACGGGTTATGCCCGTGACGGCGCGAAGAACACAAAGGCATCCGCTGCACGATGGCGAGGCAGGGACGGGACGGGTCCCTTTGTGTGCGACGCGCTGATCACAATACAGCCGCCGCCTAATCCCCATCAGGCGTCCCTCTGATGCAAGTGACTTGACTGGTGCGGCATTCCTCGCGAACCCAAGGCCGACTGGCGCCACGGAAAGTTCTGCGAACTTCACAGCATTCATTTAATTAGTGCCTCCAGAAAATACCTAAAATAAAAGTCCTCTAATTTTGGTACGTACTCCGCAAGAAACGCTTCGTCTTTTTCTACGTTAATTGCTATGCTCCTCTGAGGGGAGTACACATAAAGCAAAGCGGTGTCAATCCTCAGGATGTAAAGCATTATCATTATCTGCGTGTTGTAGGAGTGCGTTTTTCGCAGTTCTAAGTGACCATTCACATAGTGAATATATGGCACATTGCTGATTTCGTTATCTGGATCAACCAGACACTTGCTCCTCAAACTATAAGGGCACTTAATTTCAATAAGTTGAAGTGTGCTGCCGGATGTTGCAATGCCGTCTGGACTGCAACACAACCATGGCTGCTCGGCATCGATGATGAGCCCAACCTAAAAGTAATCGAGAGTAAATGTAGCATGGCTTCATTAGGCTTGTACTGAAGTTACCTCGTGTATTTTCGTCCCAAGTGCCAGCTCCAACTCCTGTCTGGCCATTTTTTCCATTTTCTTTCCCGCGCCATCATGTGGAAGAGAACTGCATCACACCTTGCAAAGACACTACTGCACAGTGTTATTTCAGCCACTGTACTGGACACTTTAAATAAACAAATATATTAGGCAGGGCACAGCACATACCGTATGAGGTTGCAGCACTTGAAAAGGGTCTTTGCGAGGCAAGAACATCAGCTAAGTATTGGAACTCAGCTGTTCTTGTTTTATTCCGGTGCGCAGTCGAACTGCTCACGCGCACTTGTCGTTCTTGGTGCCATCTGGATCAGCAATTGCATAGTTTGTGCTCAGAAACAAAAACAGCATATACCATAAATAAATAAATAAAAGCAATAAAAAACAAACCGTTGAACTGCTGCCTGGCCTTTTGTAATCAGGGCTATCTCAATTATCTCTTTGAGACTTTTTTGCACGACCTTTTTGTAGAAGGAAATCTCTTTTTCATTCAAATTACGCTCCATGTCGAGCCTTCTCATTTTCATTGGGGAAATCTCTGCGATTTCAAGCATGGTATAAAGCCGTCGCTTCCCGCTGACCAGGGCATTCACTAGCTCTGCTTCACAATTTTGTTCACTCTCTGTCAGTTGTGATGCCACTGGTCCGTTTTTATGCATTTCAGCAGGGCTGCTTTCCGTCCTTAAAACATGCTTGATTGAGCAGTTCAGGTCCGCAAATTTAGCATGAACAACTGCCGGATCAAGGGGTTGTAGGTTTGGGGGTTGCCGGGACGGGACTGCTCAAAAACGTACACAAACATAGCGCAAAATAAATGTTGAATGGACACAAAATTTGTAATTCTCACCTGGAAACAATTCCTCAATCTTTTTTTTTGTGTCCAGCGTTGGTTTCGACGGTTTGCGCCATTCGCACGGAAGGTCCGTGCATGAGCTATTCTCGTGACTATTGACGAAGATCGCCAGTGCTGCAGCATCCACGGACCCCAGCTTTGCAAGTGCAACTGGCCCTCGCGATCTCACTTGGGTTTCCTGAGAGCTTATAAACAACACGCCTGGTTATTTTAGTCCTCCTTAGAACAGTGCTGACCGCAGTAAATTTTGCTTACCTCAAGGCGAATGTCGTAGTCCACATTTTTCATTTGCGCGACGCACTTGCCGATGATGTCGGAAGGCTCCGTTGCGCCGACTGCTTCCTCTTGAACGCCATACACATGATTGCTTTCATACAGCCGTCGCCCACTTTTTAAACTCTTTCTTTTAAAATACACATCAAGGCTTTCAATGCGTTGAAATCCGCAGAAAAACAGGCGTTGGCTCTCCCGCGGTGCCATTCTCACAACGATGGTCAGAGCGCGTCTGCGATGTGGCCGGGCCGGTTGACAAAAACGCACTGGGCGTCCGGTTAACGCGGGGACAGCCGCAAGGCGGCGCTGGCGATGTGGTCGCTGCTGGCGCCACCATACCAGCGCACGGAGCCCATAGCCAAGTCCCGGGCTCGAAGTTGGGTCCAACCTTCAGGGGCTGTGGCTACCTCTATTGGTTATCGAAGCTCAGGGCGGGCCTCGATATATAACCGCCCTAATTTCTACGTTTGCAAAAGCTTTAAAACTGCATGTAAAATCATTGGAGGGCAGTCTTGTCTATAAAAGCTAGAGGCTCCGTGCAGTGGCACGTAATTCTACAACCCTAGACTCTAACCTCGCGTCGATGAGTAAGAGCTTGTAGAGAGTGTTTCTCTGTGTGGGAATTGTCTTCGTCAGTTACAGCTTGGCCGTCTGTGTGACTCAGCTTGTAACGCAGTTTGCCCTTGTACATACTGTAAATATATTCTCTTTGACCTTCATCTGCACGTCCCCCTTAATCACCGACGAACAACAACGTTTGGAAGGGTCTGCACCCTTCCGAAGAACCCAACGGACCATCAAAAAATTACTGACGTATTTAAAGAAAATGGCGAATTTTAATAACTTCCAACACAGTTAAGCTTAAATAAAGGAAAAAAAAGCAGAACATGGTGGCAACAACCACTGCCCCGTTTCAAAGGGGACTCTCCTACCTTCCATCCATCAATCCATCCATCCATCCAGCGAAAACCCAGAGTTGGCGTCTTTCTGTTCGTCGATTTCGAGGCAGACGATTACGTGTTTGCATCATGTGCGGCTGAAGCAGGTAAGTACCTCCGACAAACCTACTACGAGACAAAATTTACCGCAATGCCCAAGTTCTGTGCGTAGTTTCAGCGCAAACGAGGCAGCGGTTGAGGCGAGAAAATCCCATCAAAGCAGAAATCTCCCAGGGTTACTCGGATGAAGTCGAAACGCCTATGTATTGAAAGGAAGAAGGCGATTAGTGGGCCGGCTGTCTGACACCGGTCCGTAATTTTCGGCTTTATTTTCTCACTTCAGAGGTTTTCCAGTCTTTTTGGCGTGTGTCCTCGGCGTGCGACGACCTGGGGGTCCTTGGCCGCCGGCAACAGCACGTCAAGCGACCTCCTCGGCGCTGTGCGCCGTATCAACGCCGACACGGAACATCACCGCCAGCTGAACTCCAAGCTGCACTGATGGCAGCAGCGCCAGCGGCGGGTCCAGCGGCCCCTGTAGTTGCGGCTACAGACCATGCCCCGCCAAACAAGAGACTGCGCGACGACCAAGCCAGCAACGAGCCTCTGACCGACCATCCAGAGGACATGGACCAAGCATCATTTACAGTTGTATCGTACAAGAAAAAGAGAGCTACCGGTGTTCCTGTAGTTTTCAGGCCCACTGAGGAAGGAGGAAGCCTATGGAAAGCCAACCCCAACATTGTGGCTTCGGCGGTTGTAGCATCGGCTCAAGAAAATGTCCTCAGCCATCGCATTCACAAGGATGGGAGCCTGATGGTTACAGTATCGACGCTGCCCGCCGCCAACCGTCTGCTCACGGTAACTAAGCTGGCTGGAGTGGCTGTAGAGGCCCGAGTCCCATACTCTTACATGGCAAGCTATGGCAAAATACAAGATGTACCTGTCACCTACACAGACGAAGATCTGCAGGAATATCTACGCGACCAAGGTGTCCTCTCAGCAAGGAGGCTAACCGCCTACACTCCTGAGGATGGTGGAAAGATAAAAGAGGTACGCCGTCGCACAGTTATATTGGAATTCGCAAAAGATGCACCGCTACCAAAACGAGTAACGCTGGGGTTCTGTAGTTACCCTGTAACTGAATACGTCGGAGCAGCAACTCAGTGCTATAAATGTCAGAGGCATGGCCACATATCAAGACACTGTAACGGCCCCGTGCGCTGCAAAGTGTGTGCTGGCCCCCACTCGCACAAAGAATGCACTTCGAGAGCGCAACCTAAATGCGCTAACTGCGGTGGCCCACACCCTGCTTCCTATGGAGGGTGTTATAAAAAGAAAGCAGCCACAGTTGCTCGCACGGCAGAGCAAACATAAGGGAAACCCCCTAAGCGCCATGAACCACCACCTAACCCCGACGTGGTTTTCACGACTACGGCAGCTCTTTCCGCGAATCAGTCAACACAGCGTGGCAGAGCAGCTGACAAGACCTACGCAGATGCGGTAAAAAAGAAACGTGGGAAGCCCGTTGGTTCTTCTCCTTCATCAAAGCTACTGCAACGCACTACACAAGACCCGACAAACAGCGTCGCTCGCTCTGATCCTAGGGCGCCACAACATGACAAGAAGATCAGCGGCAGGCAGCAAACCGGAAGCTCTGAACAAGATGTCACATGCGTACTGATTCCGATGCTGTTTGCAGCCATCAAGGCTCTTATCCGTGCAAACCCCTCGTCAGGAGGACTCCCAGAAGTAGAAGCTGTCCTTGCAATGGAGCCGTTGGGGTCGGTCTCCTACGCTCCGCAGGAGCGTAATACCACACTTCAGTAATCATGGCTTCCACAGCGAGAACTTCACCGCAGCTGACAATCCACAACATCTTTCGTACATGCACCATTTTCCAGTGGAACGCTCGCGGGCTACGTTCTAAACTCTCAGATTTCCGACAGCTCGTGCGAGCGTACCGCTTCCCCTTCACAGTCATCTGTGAATCACGCGTCGAGGAAACTTTCCGACTCAATGGATACTATTTCCATCATTCACAACGACCAGATAACGTCAGCAGATTGCTGATTGGCTTTCGCAAGGATATCCCGGCCTCACCGGTTGATGTCCCGCCTCACAGCGACAATGAATACGTATGCGCTGTCACAGTTATTGCCGGACAACAGTACACTCTGATTGGAGCATATCTTGAGCCAGGCACGCCATTTGATGCTTTGAGACTTGCAGACTTGATAGCAAGGACGCCCTCTCCGCATATTATTTGCGGTGACTTCAATGCTCCTAATGAAATTTGGGGCAGCTCACATACATGTGCCCGAGGTGCCAAGCTTGCAAAACTTCTCTCCAAGCATTCAGTTCAGCCATTAAATGACGGCAGCATCACCTACCTCCAAGGCCCGACGACTACCAGCAGCATCGACGTGACATTTGTCACAAGTTCATTCGCCCACAACTTTGGCTGGTGCACTGATTTGGAGACACGTGGAAGTGACCATTACCCAATCCTCATATCGGCTTTCCATCTGCAGAGGAACCCAAGGAAATTCCTTATAAAATCTACAGACTGGGACGCATACAAGGACGCTGTAAGCAGAGGAGTTACTGCGGCAACTCGCAATGAGGAATTAGCATCGACAATTGCGTATTGCCTGAGGGCGAGTACACAAATTACAGCTAAAATTAATAACCTACCTTCAAATGATGACACATTCCAAAGGCTTTGCGCTATACGCAGGCGAGCTGAAAGGAAAGCTCTGCGCACAAAAAGCCTCGATGACCTACGTGCATGCCGACGGGCACAGCGTCACATTCGACGCTACATGGATAAACTCAGTCGGCAAAAGTGGCGTGACTTTTGTTCTACGCTGGATGTGCGCAAACCAGTAACCAATATTTGGCGGATAGTTAGAGGTATGCGCACGCCACTTCATCAACTCCACCCCTTCGCTGCACTCTCCCTTCAAGAACAAAAATCTATAAAAGAAGTCTCAGAAGAATACTGCAAGCTGCTGTCGGCAGGGTCAGGGCATTCGACACTCTCCGCAGATGGTCAGACAGGCATCCCAAAGGCGGAAGTGCCAGCGTTAGACCTGCCTTTCACTATGGAAGAACTATCCACAGCTATCGCGGAGACAAACAGGCACACGTCTCCGGGTCATGATGAGGTGACCTATGACGCCATTGCAAAGCTACCCCACACCTCCCGTCTTCGACTCCTGGAGTATTACAATTCTTCCTGGATGGCTGGTGAGGTCCCCACGGAATGGAAGCTGGCGAAAATCGTGCCCGTTTTGAAACCCTGTAAGCAGCCAACAAGCTACGCATCATTCCGGCCCATTGCCCTACTGAGCTGCGTAGGTAAGCTCATGGAGCGCATGATCTGCAAGCGCATAACTTGGTTCCTAGAAAGCCGAAATGAGTTCCCCCAAGAAATGAACGGGTTCCGTCAAAACAGGTCTGCGACTGACAATATCATCGCCCTCGTCTCATCAATTGAGGAGTACCTTCATGCTGGGTACATCCCAACAGCCGTTTTCCTAGACATCAAGGCCTCTTTTGACTCCGTCTTTCACCATGCAATTCTCGCAGCCTTTGGCAGTCTTGGCCTTGGAGGAAGGCTATACAAGTGGATTGGGCATTATTTAAAAGAACGACAAATTTTTATTACCACTCCAAACGGTCCAACACGCTTTCACGCAGTGGAGAGGGGCGTACCACAGGGAGCGGTGCTCAGCCCTCTCCTGTTCATTATTGTCCTTATTCACATAACAAGACACCTTCCGCGAGGGGTCCGCATAACAATTTATGCTGATGATATCTGCATCTGGACCGCGTCACGTTCGCGCTATATTACCCAGCAACGTCTTCAGAGAGTGCTATTGCACATTTCGATGTACCTTGCTTCCAGAGGTCTTCGTCTCTCGCCAGAAAAGAGTGTTGCAATGGCGTTTACAAGAAAAACGATGACCCAATATCCGCTGCTCCTAGGCGGACGATCGCTGCCATATGTACGATCTCAGCGATTCCTGGGTGTTGTAATCGACTATAATCTGTCATGGTCACCTCAGATAAAAAACTCCGCGAGAGGATTACTGCATCATCGCAAGTGTTCAGGCTCATAGCGGGAACAAGGTGGGGTAGCAACTGCCGATCAATGCTTCTGCTTGAAAAAGCCTACGTTGAAGGAACCTTGCGCTACTGTCTACCAGTGCTTCAAAGATTATCTACATCAAGCAATAAGACTCTCAATGCCGCACGGAACAACTGCCTGCGAATATGTCTTGGCCTCCCAAAGGGTTCCTCTGCATCAGGAACAGTAGCGGAGGCAGGATGTCTCCCACTAGAGGTAATTGCCGCCCAGGAAACTATGCGTACCCATCTCCGCCATGTCCTGCAAGGGAAGAAGCACTTCCTACACCGTGTCCACCTAACTCACAGCAACTCCAGCTTTGGCCAGGCAGTGCAGCTCCTGCCCCTTCCTACTATTAATCAGCCACAGAAACTACTCCCTCTGGCCTTTCCTCCATGGACACTCTCTCCTCTAAAGGTGAAGAAGTCGGTTCCAGGTGTGAATGCAAAGAGCCGCATGCCACAGGCAGCACTTCTGCAAGCTACTCTCGCCTACTTAATCGAAGAATATACGCAGCACACCCATATCTTCACCGATGGTTCAACTACTAAAGAAACTTCTTCTTGTGGCCTTTATGTGCCCTCAACAGGCCATGCCCTTTCTTACCGGCTGCAGCGGAGGACCTCCACTACAACAGCTGAGCTTCACGGCATTAAGGAAGCTGTTTCTTACATCCTGCGCCGAACCGCCGGCCGTTGGGTTATCTTCACCGATTCAAAAGCATCTCTGCAGATCATGGCCAACCTGCTGAAGAAAACGAATCACCTGCCAGTTTCCCTGGACATTGGGTATATCCATCATTTAGCTATTGCCGCAGGCCACTGCATAACATTTCAGTGGGTACCTGCTCACTGTGGCATTCTGGCTAATGAAAAAGCAGATGAAGCGGCCCGTAAGGGCCATCAACATAAGAGATACATTCGAAGTTTTCTCACGAAATCTGATGCGTCCCAAATGGCTAAAAGTTTTGCGTACGAAGAAACGTATCGGCTTTGGGGTTTGCCGACACATCAGTACCAATTTCTTGACTCAATCGACCCACATCTTAGATCAAGACTCTCACCCAGAATTCCTCGACAACTCGAAACACTTTATCACCGACTTCGTCTGAATGCTGCATATACAAACGGCCTGCGATACCGTTTTGGACAAATGAACAGTCCGCATTGTGACAACTGTGCCTCGATAGAAACTGTGGAACATATCCTGCTTGAGTGCCCTCCGTATGCTAACGAGCGTGCGTACTATGAACATTGCATGCAGAAGCTTTGCCCAGTGCCCCTAACAATGGACAAAGTTTTAGGCCCCTTAGCCTGCTTCAGGCAACAGAGACTTGCAATGAACTTTCTTTTTACATATTTAAAAGACATTGGACATCTCGATAAGCTCTAAATTCACTTGCAGGTTACCTTCATGCATTCTTCTTGCAGTGAACTTCGTCAGCCCATTTGTCGGACTATGCACTCCATCATTCCATAGGTTACATCAATACTCGCCACTGCATCCTTAGTACCCATTTCATGGCTGCTTTTTATCTTCGTTTTTTTTCCTTTTTTCTTTTTTCCTTCCACCTCTTCACGCTGCTCTCCTCCAGTCTTTATCTCCCAAATTCCCCTCCCTACGCAGAATAGCATGCCAGCGATATTGAAACGCCGGCTAAATTCTCTGTTTTTTTCATTAAAGAGTCTCTCTCTCTCTCTCCTATGTATCGAGGCATAATCTCTGAGACGTCTTATTTACCAACTTTTTTTTCACGAAAAAGCTGGAGACGAACTTACGACATTATATCTGCCTTAACCTAGACTCCTCGCAGATATTACTTGGGACGTCCTGGTAATGTGAGATATTTAAGAATTCCGCATTTTTCAATCATTCTATATTTCGTGTTGCCTTACTGCATGCATAGTCGGAAATTGCTGTTGACTACAAATCTGAGGCATGATCAGTGCTGTCTGTATTTTTGTCTGTGTGTTCGTGCTCGCTTCACGGCAATATTATCCTACCTAAAAAGAAGAAAAATATTGGTGGAAAAGGCAAATCTGAATGCACACCCACCAGGCTTCTGACTCAACTGGACGCAGTTGGTTTAAAATGCCAGTCATTTTTGGCCAGGATTCGCATTGTTATTTCGTTACTATTCTTACTATCAATTTATAACCTTGGGCTGCAGCCAACCAAAGCTATCTGTAACACTGTAAAACTTTTCAAACCAGTAGCCAAGACTATAATAACAATTTTTTTCTGACTAAGCATGTTTTTTTCAACTCATCTAACTATGGAAAATACAGAAATTGGTTCAATTCAATTTTTCGGAGTTAATTTTTCTCAAAAATATGCTAAAACTGCTATAGTAGGATACAACTTAAAAAAACAGCAGTTGTTAACACTGGGCCACGGTCCGCGGCGTACTGTTATTACTCCGCTAGCCAGTCACAAAAGTGAACGAAATCAGCTGTATAATATTTGGCTTTATTAAACAAGCGAGGTATCAAAATTCTAGAGCTTATAACTTTTTTCTCATGGTTAGCTTCTTGTTTAGGTGACCAGAGAAGTTTTAACAATGGCCTACATTTTTGTCGTGGAGGAATTCTGTGCGCCGGTCCTGAATGTGGGCGGAGCTTCACTGCAGACTTAAGTTGTATCCGACTATAGTCGCGCTAGCAATGATGTATATATCTACTGGAATGCTGAACTGTGGAACGCTTTGGATTTGGTGTATCTGATTACGTGACCTGTGCAATCAACTAGGATAAATGTAATGCAATTATTATTGAGAAATTAACTTTCGGAAAACTGAGCAAAGTAAAAAGAATTATTTACTTCCACATTATTTTCAATTCTAAGATATAATTTCAATTATTTTCGATATATTTAAAATTTATCATGTTTATTGCATATTAGGGATTAGAGGCCGAAATTTCATTTCAAAATATCGATCAGAAAAAAAGTTATCGCAGTTTGCGGAAGATGAAGTGGAGCGAAATCTTTTGAGAAAAACGTAACCATTTCAAAACGTGTGAAAGATGTGAAAGGAAAAAAAAGCACGCAGGCCTAAAATGCACCACGCTTATAGCTGGGGCCTTCTTAAGGTGCAGCAGAGTCTGCTTTTGTTCGTTTGGCTGCCCACTGTTTCCTCCTAGCCCATTCTGTCTCGTCAGTTGACATGCGCATACATAGCCTTCTGCATTCGCTGGTGGTCTCTGGCAATGCAAGCTCTTGTCGTGCAGTGCCCTCCTTCAATAACAGCCTCTCTCGGGACGTCCAGGTGTATCTCCTCGTTCCCCGTGCCAGAGTGTCTCGATACCAGCGCTGCTCTTCAGGGTGGCGACCACTTCAATGGCACCGCGATATTGAATCACACGTGATCGGCTGCGCTAGCGTTCGTTACGGCCGATTCACACGACGGTCCGTTCGCCCGCGGCCCGCGCATCACATGTTCATGCGCCACTAAAAACTGGCCTGCGATCCGATGACGTCAAGCGGAGGCGACAGACCAAAAGAGCAGACGACGCGCTTTGTGTACCACTGTTGCCAGATTATTTTAAAGTGTTTGGCAACGCTGGTCAAACTGGTTTTTCCTCCCAACCCTTGACTGGGATTGAATGGTGCAGGTGCGGCCCTTTCTCCAATTCCTCAATGGCCTGGGCAGTCTTGCTAGCCAAGTCGATCCATTCGTCATGGTAGCCAACGCAGTTCATCTTGTCAAAACAGCGCGCCAGCTCAAGGCCACTCAGTGAAATGCGGCAGCCAAAATATGGGGCGTATTAAAAACCGAGCTGAAACCGCGAGGCTCCGCCATCTTTCCCCACGGCTGCTGAAGAATACCTAGGTTCGGCTCGGTTGGGGATATCCCTAGCCGTCCCTGTTTTTTTGTGCCTGTGGTGTTTTGCTTAATAATAAGCTTCCACAAACGTGCCTAATTATAAACTTTTAAACCTTATTTCAACCTTATTTCAACATTTAGTTATTCTTTTAGACTATAGTTCAATTACATTTACCGTCGGCGCGGTGGTAAATGCGTTTACCGCGTGACCATGCTCAATTGCCTTGTCAAGGCCTTGGCTCATCGCCATTGATCCTAGCTGGTCACCGAACGATCTCCGTGAGCAGATTTTCTCTTACCCGGCTGCTGTTTCTATCGCCAAGATGGAAAACCAAAGTTCAAGCAGCGCGGAATGCCTTGCTGCGGGCTCCGCTGAACAAGATAAGTATCTATGTCCGGTGTGCAATGCTGCGTTCACATTTGAAAGTGCACGGAGGCGGCACGTGCGAAAACAGCACCCTGATGTCGCCGACTCGTTGGTTCCCAATTGTAGTGCTTTGTTTGAATGTGATATTTCTTGTAATGTTGCGTTTCCCCACCGTGGTGGCCTCTTGCGGCACCACGAACAGGTCCACGGGTTTGTGCCGAGGCGCATCAGGCTTGAGTTCTCTTCCTTAACAGGTGAAGTATAAACGAGATCTCCATATTGTGCAGGCACCGTTTTCTGTCATGGGGTTGCGGTATAGGAGGTATTCACTGAGGCTGCACTACCAGACGGCGCGTGCGCCGCCGCGGCAAACGCGCCATGCTTGTGGTCGTTTCACGCCAGCTCGCGCAGTGTCACAGTACGCCGTGAGGTATCCGGCCTGAATTGTTAGTGATCCGTAACATCTTTGCACATTGTTAAATGCGTCAACGTTCACTTTTCTTTGCGGAACGCTTATTGTGCATAAAGTTTGCAGCAGGATTCTGTACCGTGACTTTACCGAGCTGCCTGCCGTGACTCGACAGCAAAAGTGGCCGGCTGCATTGCATGCAATAACGTACACGACTTGTAGCTTTTAATATCAGTTCATAACAGTCAGCTACTCGTGCAGGACACATCGTGGATAACACAGCACATGATTAATCACCCATATTCCAAAACATGCTGCAGAAACTCGTATTGCTAGCGGCTGTAGTCCACGAACTGCCGAAGCCTCATTGTTTCAGCAGAAAGGCAAATTGCGTCATAGCTGCGTTATTTACGCGACAAAATGGTCGAGCAAATACTGTCATGCACTCGCAGCACGAATGGCAGACATAGCGAGAATGTTTTGCAGGTTTGATTGTAGAAACGTAGCGTTGCTTCCAGTGCACAAAACCTGGAATCTATAGGACGGTTCGCAGCAGCGCGATGTGCAGCAATTCCGCTACATTCAGTAGTGACATGTCACTTTCAGCAGACAGAGATGACAAGTTAGGCTAGCTAAACGAACAAACACGTTTAACTACTCACCTCTCCAAAAACGGCACTTCGGCCGTCGGCACCCTCAGCACGGATCTTCGGCTCGCCCACTTGTCAAGCAATTTCACCGTCTCATAGATTTGCATGCTTTAATTCCTTGGCATGTCGGCAAACTTACGCCGTGCACAAGGCGGGCCTCATTATCGGTGAGTTTAACGCACAACAGCAGTCCTGTAGTACGTCACACACCACGCCGGCGCCTGCACATTCCTACAGGTCGACGTTTTCATGAAGTGTAATATTTTTAGTGTGCCCGCTCTTTTCTGCTTCGCACAGTTCACGGCGTATTCACTAAGTCATCCAGTGTTACGGGGCGGACAGAGATGATCTGCGGCGAGACGCTAAATGCACTCACATTTCACACATCACAAGCGAGGTAAATGCTGCGGCTGCTGCGCGTGCGACCACCAACATGGCAAATGCCGCGCCGGCCGCTAGTGCCCCTTGCGGATGACGTCATGTGAATACCTCCTTTAGGGAAGCCACACAAGTTTAAATAACGCATCTCGGAAACTTTCTCTGCATTTGGATGTTTTGTGATGCTATGCGCTAGTACATATGGGCAGAACTATTGTTCTGCCTGGGTGGAGCTAGGAATTTTGAAAAGAATTAGCTGCTCTTGGAGTTATGTCCAGGAAAAACAACTGCCACTTGAGTTCTGTAACCTAACGTAAACTAATTAAAACAAGCCTAACTGCTTTACATGCAAAGTGCTTATAAACAAACTATTCACCAATATACTGTTGTACTGTTGAGGACAAAATATTCCAGGACGCGCGACTGATGATTTCGGCTTATAGGTGTGAAGTGTGCTATTGTTTGCCTTATTTCACTAATACACATTATACATTCCAAAACCTAGTTTCATCTCCACAAGCGTGATTTCCAACCGCTGGCTGATAACAAAGCTATATGCTTTTGATAACAATCGCGTGTCCTGGGCAATTTTGCCCCCGACAGTACGTGCTGCGATATTATATGTACAGTCTACTGCGATTTGAAGGTGATCTGTTTAGGCTTTATCAGCTTGGATTAACCGACCTAACACGATATTTTTATTCGAAAGAAGGTTGCAACCACGATATGAACGTAGCTAGCCAAAGCTTTTAATGCAACAGTGTTAAGGCTCCTGTTCAGCAGAAAATCTCGCGTTTGTTGCGGGTAAATTATTTATTGTGAGAAGTTGCTCAGAAGGGCAACCCCCTCCGGTGCACAAGGCCCGCCACCTCACCTGTGACAGCACCTGCCATCGCAGGCCAGTGGCACATCGCTTAACTGCTGCATCACTGTGCCAGGTGTGGTATGAAGTCCACGGATGAATGTGAAGTCAAGAATGATGAATTCCGCACATATGGTACACATTACAGCTATTGCATCACACTATTAAGGCGGAGCCTAAGTGTGCACTGCAATTTTTCTATATCCTGTAATCACTTTTGTTGCGCACCAAGTGCCCATCATGACAGGAAAAATTTATTGGTTTGTGTTAGGTGGAACAGGTGCGATAACCTTCAAATTTCACTAGTTTCTACAGGTGTTATTGCGATTAAAACATGATGGAAAAATTTGATGCCAGGGGTTAGCTCCAGAAAGGAATGCAGGGTCTGTTAAGGATGGAACTGCAATGCTGAAGTGCTGTGTTTTAACAGAACTGTAGCAGCAGTCATGTCATTCCGTGTTCCGTAACTTCAGGCACCTTATTTCGTTTTTTGATGCCAGTGCATGCAAGCCTTCTGTCTGCAATGAACCAGAATCGAAACATTACCGTAATGAAATAGCCTGCTTATAAGTTTAGTTTAGTTTATGGGGTTTAACGTCCCAAAGCGACTCAGGCTATCAGATACGCCATAGTGAAAGGCTCTGGAAATTTCGACCACCAGGGATTCTTTCATGTGCACTGACATTACACAGCACACGAGCCTCTAGAATTTCGCCTCTATCGAATTAATGTTGGTTCGTGGCACAACAGCCTTTTGAAGCACTTCACCCTTTTTGTGTAGCAGTTTGGGCCAGATTACGCGCACTTTCTGTTTTACGCTGTGGCATGTTATAAGGTGTGCATACACATGGCTTATATCGTTAAACGGTTGCGAAATGAACCGAGATAGGTATGAGGGCACATTCAGGTGACTGGAAATATGTCAACAAGAAAAAACTGTCTGCATTATTTAAGATATGTGTCAGCTGAGAATAAGCCTTCTAGATTAAGGAATGCATGCATGTGAAAAAGAAATGAAGCATTATTCAATGCGAGAAGGTAACATTGCTGCAATCAATTTGCAGTAATTTACTTGCAGTTCTGGGGATTGCTTGCTGTAGCTTAACTCATTTTGATGCCTGTTCCTTTTTTGCACATTTTGAAAGCTGGAAGGATCATGAGGAAAAGACTGAGCTTGTCCACTTTGTTCTGTCAGGGGGTACAAAACATCTGGCATCTGGAGGGACAAAGAAGTATCTGGTTTGTCATCGCTCAGGGTTATATGTGAAGACAGGAAGAGGTAAGCGCCAATCAAAGGTTCATGGTAGCGTGAAATGTGAGAGGAACTGCTTGGCGACAATGGATGTCATTGAAAAAAAATGGAAATGTGGTAGTAGACTATCAAGCTGAACACTACGGCCATGAGAAAGAGCTGCGGTGCCAGCCCTTGTCAATTGCTGACCAGAAAGACATTGCATGCAAGCTGAAGCTGCAGGTCCCTCGTTGGGTTATTCTTTCAGTTGCACGTTCGCCTGCCAGAGCTCCACTGGACAGGCTTCACCTTTTGACCTCATCAGAGGTTCAAAACATAAAGATGAAGTTTAATATTGGCAGTGAAGTGGAGAAAGATCGTGATGACTATGTCAGTACACAGAAGTGGATCGTCGAGCTACAGAATCATGGTGCTTTGTTGTATGCAGAGGCAGACAAACTGACAGAAGAAGGCATTGGTGAGTTTGTGATGGCAATGATGAACACTACCCAGGGTGACATGCTGCTAAAGCATAGTCAAAGAGCAGTGTGTGTTGATTCAACTCATGGCACAAATCGCTATAAGCACCAACTTACAACTGTGATGGTGATAGGAAATGATGGGTCAGGCATTCCGTGTGCCTTCCTCCTCTCTTGTAGTGTGTCTGAGGATGTCATGGTAAGATTTTTTGCTGCTATCAGGGACAGACTTGGCAAACGAGTTAGCTGTGGTGCATTCATGTCCGATGATGCACCAGCATATGCAAATGCATGGGCGAGGGGCATGGGGAACCCTGTGAAACGCCTGTTGTGTGTGTGGCACGTCAGACGGAACTGGAAGTGCAACATGACCAAGGTAACTGGCAGCCAAAGCCGAGAAGTTGTGCAGGAGAAGTTGAATGCATTGTGGACCAGCAGAAGCGAAGAGGACTTTCACAAGGAGCTGTCAGAGTTCCGTACTTTAAAGAAGTTTGTTGAGTGCGTTAAGTTTGTTGAGTACTTTGAGAGAGTATATGCTAAGCGCCCAGAACAGTGGGCTCTTTTCTACAGGCAGGACACCGGATTGACTACTAACAACCATCTTGAGTCAATGCATAACGAGCTCAATAAAAGTTATTTGGGAGGGTTTCAGAACTGGCGGTTCGACAGGCTGCTGGTGTCTTTGATGAAATTGTCCACTGACCGGGTAATGAAACAGCTGATCTGTCAAGTGAAGCGCAGGGCAGACCATCGCACAGCAGACTGCTTCAAGAAGCATGTTGCAGGAGTGGAAGTCTCAAAGTCTGGCGTGACCAGACTTTCTGATGGAAAGTGGTCTGTGCAGTCGCGATCCGAAGAACGTCCTGACAACACTGTTGTCGGACAGGATACACAGTGCCAAGGGTGCATGCTTAGCTGTCCTGAATGTAACACTTGTTTCCACAGGTTCCAGTGCAGCTGTAGGTATTTTTATCTGTGCATGAAAATGTGCCACCATACCCATGCAGTTGTGCAGTGGGAGCTGCGGAGAAGGGATGCAACTGTTAATGATCCGATCATTGAGGATCCATCTTCTGTTTTGGCATCTGCAGATGATCATTCATTCTCACTGAATGAACCTCCTGTTCACGAGTCAGTCAGTAAGGACACATCTGCAAATGATTCATTCCCAGTGGATGATCCTGCAGCACTATTTGAGAGCATTCAAGGTGACATGATTCAGTCACAAGACTCAAATGTGCTTGCAGGTGTTGACATTGAGCTTGCTGCTCTTACACGCAAATTCAGTAAAAAAACATCAACTGACCCAAAAGTGGGAGCATTGGTGCGTGAATACATTGGCAAACTTGCGCAGGTTGTCAGGGGGTGTGCCGACAAAGAGGAGGAACCACCACAGCCTAGGCCACCTCCTGCCAATAAGCGACAAGAAAAGCCGTCAAGGTATTGGCCCAAAACGCAGCAATGCCACCGCTTCTACATCAGCTGGAACATGTTCTCAAGGGGAGCATGTGAGACAACAGCTTGAATGTCAACAGGGTTCACCTATCCGCATTGCGAATTATGATACATGTATACACATTCTGAGAGAGCACGACTACGCAAAGTTCTCCTGAATACAATTACAATGAGCAACCGTAGCAGCTTTGCTAACTATTCAAACTTCCTATTATGTGCACACCCCTAAA
The DNA here is from genome assembly GCF_052857255.1 of Amblyomma americanum. NCBI lineage: Eukaryota > Metazoa > Arthropoda > Arachnida > Ixodida > Ixodidae > Amblyomma > Amblyomma americanum. The sequence goes on from NC_135503.1 coordinate 140,542,969, forward strand.
TTTTAGACTAATTGTTTTCGTGTAACAAGTATGCAAATGCATAGAAATCTAAAAGAAGGGTACAGCAGCTATGGGGGATCACCAGTGGCCTTCACGCTGTGGGCATGATAAGGAAAGCGTTATTGGAGTGAGGACACCATAAAATGCACACTTGTGGAGTGTGGCATTTGTTTGGTAGCTCATCTTTTGGTGGCCAGCACTGATATATGAAAGGAAAAAATACAGTAAACAAAGCTGTCATTTAAACTTAGGCTGGGAATATGTTTGACAGCTGTCAAGTCAGGCAGCAGTTGAAAATTAAATTTGCTTTGTGTAATTGGAGGTATGGAATAGTTTTTTCATTAATATGAGCCTGCTGATATGTTGAGAAAATGGCAGATAATTAGACACAGTTAAGAGTTCAGTATGCTTTCTGGAATTTGAAAACTCAGTACAGGTTTACATTTCAACTCTCAGTTCATGAAACTGCCACATATTGAAAATGTTTCTGTTCATTATGTGTGCAGACCTGGTCTGGGGCCTTTTAAAAAGTTAGGCGTGTAACTGTCCTTATATTATGCACACCTCATCGTCATGGAAGGCAGCTCAGTCACGCTCTCACTCACATCCACTCAATCGCACTCACACTCATGACCACACGTACTGACAGCGACCCGCTCACACACGCGACCACCCACTCACACTCACGTTATCACACTTGTGTCACATGCATGCGATACGAGTGCACTCGTGAGTGAGTGTGCTGACCTGTGATATTATGTAGGCAGTGGCACTAACTGGTCTGGGTGGTACACCAGTGAGAGGTGCCCCCAGTGCTGGCGCCACTTGTGCTCAAGCTGCTTTTGTGTGCCATGAATGCTGCAGTGTGAATGGGCGACAGCCATTTAGAGTGTTTAGTTTGAAAAGTTTGTCCTGTCCCAGCAGTGTCTGTCTGTGCCTTGTGAAAAAGCATTAGTGGGCTCTACAGTGTAAAAGTTGCTTACAGTGGTGGTCCTGTTTTCCAGTGGTGTGCTCAGTGTGTACAGTTGTGGTCTGCAGCCAAGTGGCACTAACTCGCCTGGGTGGTAGTGAGAGAGGTGCCCCCAGTGCTGGCGCCACTTGTGCTCAAGTTGCTCTTGTGTGGCATGAATGCCATGATGTGATGCGAGAGGTGCTGCTAGTGCTTGTGCCACTTGCATGGTGTGAACAGTTGTAATATGCTGTGACGACGCAGACATTTCTCATGTCTGCGGGTGGTTATCCACATTATCCAGGCGAATATTTGATGACATCCGGTCTGTCGATAGTAAAACCAGCCAAGAAATCTCTTTCCGGTCATCCTCAGATGCTTCACCCCGTTGCACATTTGCAGTGCAGAAAAGCGCTTTGGCAGCTGACAGCTCAAATGTCGATTGGCGTTTCTTTGCATAAGCTTTCAATGGCTTCTCGAGCTCGCAGAAATCAGTCCACATGTGCATTGTTTCAAGTGCGGAACGAAGTTCGCTAGGCATTTGGTCTGTCAGTAGTAAAAGCAGCCAAAATCTCTTCCTGGTCACCTTCAAATGCTTCGCCCTCCTTGAACTTGTGCAGTGCAAGGAAGCGATGTGGCAGCTGCCTGTCTTAGTGAGTGCCTTGCTTTTCATGCTGCCTTCTCCGCACTTCGGCCGCTCGTATGTAAGCGCATCGTAGCAGTAATTGAATCAAAGCAGTTTAAAGTCGTGAATTGACACATGGGTTGCGAGGGACGCCGTATTGGAGGGCTTCGTATTAGTTTAGACCGCCCGGGGTTTTTATAGCATGTGCCAACATCGCACACACCACACCGCAGTAAGTGACTGCTGCTGCATCCTAGTTTTTCATGTTGCGTGCTGCCATGTTTGGCTCGTTTAAACGTTTGCGCACCTACGGTTAGTCATTAAACATTATACGAACCAGAATTCGTCAGAATTGTAACTTTGGCAGCTGGGGAAACGTGTCGCATGGTGTTGTATTTGTAATTCTAGGAGGAGACATTTCTGCTGTTCGCGATTTTGAGAGCTATCAACTGGCAACATACCAAAAGGTCTTAATGTATTCATAGTCTAGGAAAGTGGCACGAACAGGCCAGGATGTGATGCGAGAGAGGTGTTGCTAGTGCTGTTGCCACTTGCATGGTGTGAACAGGTGTAATATGATGCGACGACGCAGACAATTCTCATGTCTGCGGGTGGTGGTGGGTCCGTCACACCTAACACAAAAAAAACAATGCTTTCCCTTTTTGCCTCATTGGAAGTCGGACTGAGGGAATTTCTCACTACTTTTGCAAATGCCCTAAATGTATGCTTCGTTTCTTTTGCTTCATCTAAGTGCAGAACAGTTTTGGATAATTCTGTAGCTTGCGGTAACTGCGTAATAACCAGATGTGTGATGCCTGGCATCACATATTGCTTTTTCTCCATCTCCGAGCTTCTTTTCCCTTAGAGTTGTTCCTTTTTATAGGCACATTTTTCTTCCATTTGCATATTCAGGGGTACCCTGTAGGCAACCAAGGTATGGCTCTGGCACGAACGAATGCCTCAGTCAAACCAGTTCGTGTTTTTTAATTGCCTTGGTACCGATTAAAACTTTTTACAGCCTTGTGTTTTCTTTGCATGTTGGTTTCCGTCTTGTTTCAGAGGATTTCAAAACTTCTTCCTGCTGTTTTATAGTGTTTTACCTTTCTATTCTTTTCTCCTTTTGGCCATGGTAATTTTGTGGCTGTATACTTGGTCTTGCATGGTGTTTTGTAGCCGCTATGTGATATTACTGCTTCATGTTTTTCCCTTTCTGTGGATATATTATACATTTCTGCATACACTGTTTTATTTTAACCCAACTGTGGTTTCATTGTGCTATCTGTGCCGAATACATGATAGTCGCTTCTTTGCAGAGTGATTACAACATGACTGCCTTGCCAGGACCTCCCTGTCAGGAACCTGTTTTTGGTAGTATCAAATAAAGGAAGACATGACCACGCATTTTTGTTGTATTATTTATTTGCACAAATCTAGGTTTGGATGTCCACAATAGGACAGAGAAGACAGGAGCACAATTATGTTTGCTTAGCAGCACAGTACCCCCATTTCCAGTTCGGCTGCGCTTTTCACTGATTTCGGCTGAGAAGTGTTAGTGTAAACTTAATGAAAACACAAGCCCAGGGAGAATTGCGAGCCGGTAATTCATGTAGACAGCAAACATGCCGTCCCGCAGGACCAACAGCATCAAGTATTCTGTCGCCTGTTTTCATAAAGTTGCTCCCGTTACAATTCGATGGGATTATTGTGAGAACAGAATCGTGCTTCGCAACCACATGATCACTTCACAAGAATACTTCTGCACGCTGCAACCCCGTATTACAGGTGTGAATGGAGCACATATGCACAGGTGTTTTTCTTGCAGATATACTTTTGTGCTGTCATTTTGATGACCAGCAAGCAGTTCTGCAGTTATTCTTTTACCTTTATTTGAACTCTCTTTGTTGCAACACACAGAAGAGAAACTCTGCCATGTTGTAGTGGGTTAGTGGCCACCTTATTTTTATTTTGAGGCCTAAATGGCGACAGAAGTGTTTGAAGAAACAGGAACACCTCATCGTGCAAACGGATGAAATGACTGCACCAGGTATTTTTGTAGAAACTTTTTCTACACACATGCGCTTATATATGCATACACACAACATGGTGTTTCAAATTATTGAAAACGGATTTTTATTTGAGAAGGTACGAAAGGCACGTACATCTATGCAGGTTGATTATACAGCAAGGCGGATATTACGTACATATTAAAACAACGAAATGATTAAGAGATATAAACTGAACTTTTTAACTTTTTGTTTTCAGAGCACAAGATTATACTGACAAATTGAAGACCTTCAACATAGCAGGCAAATTCAGTTTAAAACACTTCTAAAAGTGTCGTAATTTGTGATATAGACCATAGAAAACATGGTCTAAAGCCGCCCATTTTCAATATGCGATGTGGCAAAAGCCAATTGAGTTCTCAGAACCTATTCTCATGTTCAATATCTCGAGGCCTGACGCAGGTTCTGAAATTTAAAAGCTGTGCATGCGTCTGATTTTGACGCCCGTCGATTTTGCAATATAGCCCTGTAACATGCCATGACACTCTGAACAATGGTCCCATAGAATCAGTAACCACCATCAAGTATTTAGGGGTTCACATAACATCGGACCTTTCTTGGAACAGTCAAATAGACGCGGTTATTAAAAGGGTCGTGACATGTTCTACCAACAAATGATTTTACGTTAGAGCCACTAGCCGCGGAATTATTGCCTATACGTAAAAAAAGGCGTACGGTCCTACGCGCACATTTCAGCTAGAAATTGCAATTAGAAGTGATCGGCTCTAAGCCCCTCCCCTCTAGCAGTGACGGCCATATTGATGCAGCCTGAGTGTTGTCATAAGTCGATAACACTATCAACTCCAAAACTGCCGTGCATGGTCGGTGTGGAGCACAACACGCACCTACTCAAGTCCTGCCGTGGCACACTGTGGTGAAGTCTCCAAGATCCGGCAGAAGCTAGGCATAAAACAGAAGGACGCAGGCCTTTGTTGCCTTTGTCCCCCTGTTGTGGGGTGTGGGCTCCTCATTCTCTCGCCAGCATCGCCCCTCCACACCCCTAGCCTGAAAAGTATGCAACCCACTGCCCTACCCTCACTATGCGCAGTTCAGGCGACCATTGGTTTATGTCATCACAGATCGAGGGTACGACAGTGTAACCCGACTATTGCATGATTCAGGGTAACTTTAAAAAAATAAATTACAAATTGCTGCACCAAATCAGCTCATATATTGCCTACTTGTTCAGAGATGCTTAGCAAACAACATGCAATAAACAATTTGAGTCTGAAAAATGGTACCATGACCCCTTTAACAAGCCATCGAAAGTATCTGGATTCCTTACATGCAACCTTTGTTTAGCAAACCCAGACACAATGCTTTTAACATACAATTCATTAGTGTGCTCGAAGTGGAATATAACTGCTTGATTTGAAACAGACATCACGGATACTTAGTAACAAAACTGGAGCCTGCAGAATGAGCCTGCCCAATTTATATCTAAGAATTACTGAGTGTAAAAGAAATGAAACAAATATCTGAACTTGCCTCTGTTCGAAAGACGGCTAATATTTTGCATTCTGTCCTTTTTCCACAAATAATAGCATAGTCATTCTTCCTTTGCTAGGTGCCATATCACGCTGACCTGTCATGTTTTTACCTGCATTGATCAACTGAAAGAGGAATGTACCTTTCCTCAATCTAATTGCTTTTTTCATTCACCTCTCTTCCACCCCATTCGTCAATGGAATTAGCTGCCTGGTACCATTGCATGTGCCATTGATCATGATAAATTTGAAGCCAGTCTGAAATGTTACCTCCAGCTATAGTGTTGACCCTTTCATTTTTCTGTACCTTTTGTGCAAACAATGCACTCAAATGAACATGACTGTCTACTGCTATCTACCTTTGTATTAAAGTGATAGCGTTAATGGCCCCCTTCTCCAGAACATCTGGTGTCAGTATTGTGAGCAAAAAAAAACAAGCATGGCTCTAGCAGGTGGTCCCTACATAGCAACCTAGGAGGTAGGTGGGCCACGTGACCATGCAATGTCATTACAACCTGCCCATAGGATAGTGAGCACACTGCCCACCGTGGCAGGTGGCAGTTAAATGAATGATTGGTCGCTCGGGAAGAGCAAGTGGGGCCGCAGAAGGCCCATCACTGGGGGAACCTGCCATCGCAGGGCAGTGGTGCATCACAGCACCACTGCGCCAGGAGCGGTATGACGACTCCCAGGGATCTATGAATGTAGAGAATGACCTTCTGTATATATGAGAATTAACTCATTACGCTGTTTGAGGCTAAAGGTGAACATAAAATTTTATACGCAATCTGTTTCTCTACTTCCGGTATTCAGTGTGTTCCAGTTTATACCAGCAAGGTTCAGGTCACCAGCCATGATAATTTTACTTCCAAACGAGCTTGAGCATATATTAGAGCCAAGATATGTTCCTCCAAAATTCTAAATTGTGTAGATGGTATCCACACGTAAGAGACATTCTTGCAGATGCAGCTTGCACCACACAGCTTCAACACCAGGAACATCTGCCATTACAGAGGAAGATAAGCTTTGTTTAAAAGATGCAACGGCCCCTTCCCTTGACTCTACTTCTCTGCACACAATCACATACCTGAGTGAAACAGCTGCAGTCTTGCTTGCATGGCAAAACGGCATCCTACTTTGTCATGCATCGTACTAACCTTCCCCTAGCTGAACCACATTGTGCATCCCGTCGTCTTTATAAAGTCCGCGGCTTTAGGCACTTACTTGGTCGAACAACAGCTGTTAATTTGACTGACCTCCTGCAAGCCATAAGTTGCTGGAATGATATTTCTGATCACACCGATTCATGACCCTGCAGTCTTAAAGTGCTGCTATGCTTTTCTTGGTTTATTATGTGCTGTTTTGTACTGTTAGTCATGTTTTAAATGTTCCTATAAACAGCAGAAATATGTCTTGTGTACTATTCTCCAAAGCCTTATATTGTACTACATATGGTTTTCTGAGCCATGTGCAGTTCTGTAACTTCTTTCCCTACACACTTGCGTATTGTGTACTCCATTTATGGTGAAGGTTCAGAAGTTTGAAAAAAAAATATGGGCATATGATTGCAATAGTGGGTAATGTGAAATTTGAGTGCAGCTCTTCAAACGCCACTTGCCACTGCTGGCAGGCGACGTGTTATGCTGCTAGCCACCTTCCGGTTGCCCATTCCTCCACTCTCTCCCTGGCAGGTGGCGTTTTGCTCTGCTACTACCTGCCATGCCAAGGGTGGAGGATTGGGCAATCAGTTATGCAGACTGTGCCAAAGACGCTGAATGCAGGAACATGCACTCAAGAGCTTCTCTCTAAAAAAGTGATGTCCTACATGTATGCCGCTTTTTTCTGCCCTTCGCCTTCTGTATATGCCCTCCTCACGAAATACTCCAATTTGAAACATGTGAGTGTTTTGACTAAATGAATCTCCTGTTGAGAATTTATCAGGGAAGGGCAATGGTTTGGTTTATGGGGGTTTAACGTCCCAAAGCGACTCCGGCTATGAGAGACGTCGTAGTGAAGGGCTCCGGAAATTTCGACCACCTGGGGTTCTTTAACGTGCACTGACATCGCACAGCACATGGGCCTCCAGAATTTCGCCTCCATCGAAGTTCGACCGCCGGGGTCGAACCCGCGTCTTTCGGGCCAGCAGCTGAGCGCCATAACCACTCAGCCACTGCGGCGGCCGGGGAAGGGCAACGATTGCTTTGGCTAGGTGCACAGCAATTTATAGCACAGTTACAGCATAGAAGTTCAATGCATGAGGAATTAAATGGCGAGGCAGTACAAGCAACATCAGCCCCGATCCTTTTGCGGTCTAACCAATAAACAAGTCCCAGATTACGCGTTGGAAGGTGGTGGAAACACCCATGGTTGTATTAGCACAGTTGTAATTGCTGTGCATTTTTCAAATGACAACGTATGTGATCCCCACGCATAGCAATGCGTGAAAGAGTGAAAACTTCACTGTGCAGTCGATATGACAGTAGAACTTATTGATACACTTAAATATTGGCACCTCATAAACAGTAGCCCAATACAGTCCATTAATGTCTGAAAAACCATGTTGACTGAGCCCATGATGTCATCTAGGAATGTCTGAGACAGAAAGGTGCTGCGGTAAGTGTATACAGACATCATAAGCGCAAGGTGATACCTAGCTGTGTACTTTGGTTCGTAGCGCTTTTCACTTTTATTTGCCAGCGAGAATTACATGGGTAGTGGGGCCTCGTTAGGCTAAGGAAGGCTTGCTGCCTTTGACTTGGCCGTCGAAGACCATGCTCTATGCAGTATTGAAAACAAAAAATGCCTTATTTTTAAACCTAAAACTAGCAGGCCTACCAATATCCCGAACTCTCCGCGATATCCTGGCGTGATCATTTACGCTGCGTACTGGTGAACGATCCTACAGTTTCGCTGTGGCACTATTATAGATTGAAGCGGAACTGAACGCCGGGAATTCACATCCACATAACTTCCAGTGCAAAATAGCAGGCACCCGTGACAGGCAAGGCGAAAGACTCACTCCACAGTTCTTTAACTGACAACCCTTTCAGTGCAAAGTAGCATGCAGACGTGGCAGGCAAGACGAAAGGCTCACAGCAGTTCAATTCACACACAGAACTGAAACATCCAATGCTTGGTGTAACTCACCGGACCTGACGTTTGAAATTAATGAGCACCAGTTCCGTCAAAGGCTTGTATTTCTTGTGCTGCTCATCTTCCACCATTTCAAAAACAGCCTGCTGGTACTTAATGCAAGTAAAAGCAAAGCTTTCCTCCGCTCTTGCGCTCGTTGCTCCCGCACTTGCTTATCACGGAAGGCCAGCTACGAAACTTCTGTGCCACATTTAAAACAATAGCACGCATTGATTCACTTGGTATACCTGAAACGTTCACTTGCCTTTCGTATGCTGGCGTCTTGCGAACTATTCGCGATGTTTCGAAATGTAACGCAAGCACAATGGAGGCGGCCATCTTGTCTACCGCTTTTTGGTCCCCTAGCGGTCGACGCAAGCACTGCCATAGCAAGCTTATTTGAAAACAAAACAAAAAAAATCATGTCAAAATGCATGCCAGCACTATTACTTCCTCACATTTTAGTTTTGGCAACACTTAATAACGTACACACCCCAAGTAGCCAAGATTTCACAACTATATAAATGGTTTTCGCGTTTGTAAGTTCGTAAACAAATTTGGCTGCTGCTGATGATACTAGCCAACAGCGCTTTTGGCATAAATGGCGCGCCGTTTGAAAACGTTTGCGCCGTGTTTGGGCCAGTGCAGACGACGGGTGCCGCGCAGCATTTGAAAAAGTGTTAACACAGATAATTCATGTCGCAGTGGTTTTTATAAGGCAGCGCGGCAAGCGAAACGCGCAGTGTTCGACACGGCGCCGGTGAGGCGCCATCTTTCGATGCTTCTCTTATCCCCATGCTCGCGAAAGGCGCCCTTCCAAATTATTCAAAAGGAAGTGCTCTGGGGCTAAATGGTGGTGTCGACAGAGCGAAAAATGCTCGACAAAACCATGTATACATTACCAAAAGCCGGCTAAGGTGCACAAATTGTCATCAAAGCAGTACAGACACATTTCGGCTGTACGTTCTGTGTAAGCACGAGAGAAGTGACTATAAACTGCCATGTAGAATATGATTACGTCTAGTAAATAATTGCAATGAATTTCTCATTCTCGTTCCGCTGTGTAGCATCCGAATAGCGAAATGGACTAGTGCAATTATGTACACATTACGTAAGCTTACAAAACCAATTAGAATTACAAGATTTTTAGTAGGCATGAACGAAAGTGGTATTCCATATCTACTTGTGTGCTAATTAAGCACCGTTACAAACAAGAGAACACTCAACTGAAGGTTTAATGTCCATGCTCCTTCAGAACTTTGTTTTCGTAGAAAATGGTTCAATGTTTGCTGCCACATCGCCAAGGTAGTCCTTCGATGTGGTGTAATGTATGCTGAACGAAATCTAGGTCCATAGTTTGAAACCCTGGCAACAAAGGTAACGTTTAAAATGGCTCCAGCCATACGTGTGGCATACCTGTGTCGTGCTCAATTTTATGCATATGGACAGTTTACTTCACTTTGCGTGAGTGATATATGTGCATAAAAACAAATGAATAGCCTCCATTATATTTATACCCAGTGGTGTTGTCATCAATATCGGCAGCTTCTTGGCACTACAGTTATGTTACACAGTGATATTATTTCGTTGTATTGTGCAGGCACCGATTTAAGCATGCAGTCCTGATTGACCTCCTTCTAAATAACTGGTTCTGACCTCCTCAGGCATTTAATAGTGCATAGCACTTTGCCTTGAAATTCTTCCTCCTTCTCATTACCTTTTCCTATTCCTGGTTTCTCTTCCAACCTGGCTGTGGAGGATGCACGCATATCTTCAAGGTCATCCCCAGTTAAACCTTTCCCTTCACCTGTTATTTTTGAAAACATCTACACTCCCATTCCTGTATATTAACCTGACATTCACTGCCAAATTTCACGACGCACAATAAATGAGTGTAAGTGTGCATTTACGCAACGTTTAGTAGGCCGTTCCATTTTCCTGCAACTAACGCCACACTGCACTGCACTCTGCACACTGGCGCAGAGAAAAGCAGGCACTTCAAAACCTTTAGCCTGATAAATCGAGGTGCCTTTCCTTATCAGGCAAATTAAAAGGATGGTAATGGTGCTCAGTCGAAAAAAAGAACCACCTCATGAATGCCTAGACAGAGCCACCCTGGAAGTGATGAGTGAAAAATGTAGTCCTGAAGACATTGCATGGCTCAGCACATTAAAAATTGTTTATGAAACAACAATTTTCTTTCATTTACACCATTTTTGTGTTGCGCCCCGTTAGATTTCATTTATTGCACCTGGCAGGTGCTGCATGACGAATTGTACAAATGAAAAGCAATGTAGCAGGAATGAATACAACATATGGTTTCTGAATTAAACACTTAGAACTGTTACAAAAGCACACATACAACCAAGAACTGGGGGCACAGCTACACACTCCAAACATGTGGCAGTACAGACAAAATATAAATAAACACATCATCACACATATCAATATGTGCTGCCAAATGGTCACAAACAGTTTCGCTGAACATGGAGAAGTGTGAAAGCCTTTACAATGAGAGCCGCAAGCGATTGCATAAAAGGATCATTTGAAATTTGTTCAGCGCATAAAGCTACACTGAACATAATTTCAAGTTGACATGTATAAGGGTGCTTCCAGTGGTAGTAGTGGTGGGCTTGAAGAGTTATGCTAATCAAGCAAGCTAAAGTGTTGACAAAAATTTCAAATGGCTCTACAGGAATGTCATGTGTAATTCTGTTGGGCTGGGTACCCATTGTGAACAGTGCTTAAAGTGGGCAGTCTTGTATGGCATTCATTCAGTGAAATATCTCAGGTATTCTTGAATTTTTGAGGGAGTAACTGTAGTGATGAGGCCAATATCATGTGTGGGTAGAAAAGTTAATGAGGGTGATTCGCGTAAGTTTTGCGTATAGTGTAATGCTCTTGACACCGTTTCACAGACGTTTATATTATGTGGAGTAATGTATACCACCTGCACAACAAGATTATGTGCAGTTGTGCGTTGTGGCCTGTTTGACAGCCTGAAACTAGCAACACAAAAGGCAGCCCACACCTCAACTTGCTTCAGTATTGCCATTATCATAAGCACCAGTTCAAAGCAATGTCATGGAGCAATCATGGCTGTGAACTGAGCCAATATAAACAAGGACAGATGCATGAGAAACACATCTAAATATGTAGTTATAAGGATCCTTGTCTTGCTAACCTGGTATTACAACAGTCTATGGGAAATCAACTTCGAGCACTCATGAAAAAAGAAAAGTGATTTCCAATTAGATGTGTAACGAGCCATTTTCCAAGCATCCCACCATATAAATGCGGCATTTCAGTCATTTTAAAGGTTGACACGGTCATCAAGGATAGCAATAACATCACAGAACTGTCCACAAAAAAAGGAGCATGCAGAATACAATGTTAGCATGTAGATCATAACATAGATTGCCAAAAGCAAAAGTCTATGAATGCTGTTCATGCACTGTCTGTCTTCGATACTTGAGAAAAGCTATCGGATCAACCACAAGAATATTAACTTCTATTCTCTTTCCGCACAAAGACAGTTATATTTGGGTACTAAACCTTGAGGTTTGTATTTAAACATTCAGTAAACTTTTTCCAGAGCTAGTTTCAGAACCTTTTCTTTTTTGCTGAGAATGCTACTTCTGACAGAACTGTCAGTTTTTTTTGGTGATCTACATGTGCAGTCACAACTGACGTGCAGTTCATCTTGACTTCTTTGTTAGTGCCAGTGGTTGATTTACATGTAATTAATGCACATTTCACAGTATTCATTTATACAGCAGTGCTTACAAAATGAAATGCTATCATCATAAGGTATGCAGCAGTGCAAGAGTCAAGCGATCAGGCCTTGATGCGAAACGATAAATCCAACTTAGTTTCTAAAATCTTCGGGGTGGAAAAAACAATGAGTCAAAGCAACAGGCAAACTATGCACATGTACAGTTGCCACACATGTGCAAGTGCAATGTTGTTCTTTGTCTAGTCGCCTCCCCTTCCTGACCAGTTTTTCTGGTTGTTATCAGTTCATAACTATTTCTTGCTTCCCGCTCACTGCTGAATTGTTCACTCATGGAACGAAATGTGAAAGTAAGAAATGCTTCACAAAAGTAAACTTTTGTGTTGAAAAAAAAAGACATCCACTACAAGGAGAAATGCAGTGATGAGTGAACCGCCATGGAAGTCAAGTTGCAACACTTCTTTGTGACATTTGTGCATGGTTTACACTGACAGTGGTTTGTTACGATTGCAAGTGTTGTCAGTGTCCTTACATGCAGTGCAACAACAACCTCGACAAAGTAATTGCTCTAATGAGGTAGATAGCAGATTAATATCTGAAATCGGCCAACAGCATTACTTAGGCCGCCAATCACACTACCGCACACGCTCCTGGTTCTCATACTGTTTTCTTTTGGGACTGGACTCATACTCCATAGCCAGCAAGCAGTGCAGACATCTCAAGGATAAACTTCTCTAGGTGGAAACCAAATTTTGAACAATTAATTGGGCATACTGTTACTGGTCTTTTTCTGTTTGAACCCAAAGGTGCAGTGTCTAGACATACCAGTGGTTGGACTCTCTACACATGCTGGTTCTATAACTTCGACAACAGACAACTCAGTCAGGCTTGCATAACTTGAACAGCACTGATGCCGATGTCTAACGATCTTGGCTGTGCAAGTATTGAAAACTAATGGGTTCTACATTTGTGTTGTCTCCTATGAGTGCAGAAACATAAAACGTGTAGGAGCATTACGTTTTGTTTTATGCTTTTGCAATCCAAGAAGTTGCTGATCGGAGGGAGAAATTTCTTATCTTTGAATAAGAAGTCACATAGGAAAGTACAAATCTTTCCAAGTATCTGCTCCAACCATAACTTTTGCGGAAAGAACCAGTGCAGAAGTAGTGTGATATAGTCAACCCATGAGTACCCAGACTGCTATCATGCATTGCGATTAACTGCAGCACAATGGCTTTTCATTTCTTAGCGTACTGCAGTCGACTAAAAGAACATGTGATTTTGTGGAACAAACCAGGACCACATGTGGCCAACTACCACAGGTGCACATGTACACCAAGTTTAATGGAAACATTTTTTTCGGGCACAGAAACAGATTCTGTGCAAAACTGCAGAACTGGCCTAGCTACATAGGAATCACCTAAGAAAGCTTGACATATACATTTCCTATGACGTCGGGTTGTCAACACATTGGCTGCGCTGACATCATAGCATCTGCCATGCTTGAGACCAGAACCACGGCAGAAACCTCCACGTTCTAATCTAGTGATCACCACTTTCAATGCGGAAGCTATGCCCCGGACTCCATCTGGTGCCTGTGACAAAACGTGAAATACTTCATTCAAACAGTCCTACAGTCCCGCAAAATATTTGCTTATGACTGTTTCACACTGCACACACCATTGCACAGCAGTGCAGTGACATCGCACTCAATTTTACACAATAGCGTATACAGCTCGTTCGGTCAAAAAGCCATTGTTGTGACCTAGGATTGACAGCAAGGCCTCACAAACTTGGCGAAAATATTCCCAGAAGTTTGAAACGAAAAGAAATCCGCTGCCGTTGGGGTTCGGACCTAGGTCCTTTGTGTGCCAGGCAGGCACTTAACAAACATGCCACAAAGGGTTGTCGGTTCAAGCGTGTCAGAGGGGCACCAAGTGAACACGTGGTGTATGGCAGTAAGGCGTCTTAGGGATATGCACTGTTATAGTAATTAAAAATAAAATAAAAAGAAGGCAAATTCGTTATCGCATCTTATCTTAAAGGGACTCTGAAATGATTTCCATGGGCATCTTCTACTGCAACTAATCTGTAGAGGTGGGCTTTGCGGGTATTCAAGTCAAATTTGAAAGCTCCGAGTGAACCGCTGTAGCTCGCAACTGATTAGAGCGACACATCTCACACATCACACGTCAGTGAGCAAAAGCGCCAGCCTTCAAGCTCGCCCAGTCTGCCCACATGTCATCGGGATAGGGAATGTGCAGTGAGGTGCATTGCCCTAATCGGTTGCGAGCTACTGGGAGCAGCAGTTTTTAACAATTACTTCTAAATTATACGGTTCATGCAGAGGTTCCAAATTTGACTTGAATACACACAAAGGCCACCTCTACACAATTGTTGCTCTAGAATACACCCATCGAAATCATTTCAGGGTCACTTTAAGGCAAAGCTTAAATGTGCTCCTAATTTTTAACTTTACTTCTTTCAGTCACAGTGACCTCAGGAACCGTTGTGTACTCATTAAATGATTTAGAGAGCAGAGGCCGCATCACGTAACTGTCATAAATTCTGTCAAAAGTTAATGACAGTGACGTCAAATTGGTGAAACGATGAGACGTCACCGCTTGATGCAACGAGGAATCAGCCAATTACATCAGGGCGCCACCCCGAGAGCATTTATTTGCACGGCGAGAGACCGTCTGCTAAATTTTTTGTAAAAAGCATTCAGAAATACACAGTGATCAAAATAATTATTATTTTATTTTGCCAAAAAATTGTGTTTAAAGTTATAACATATTAAGCAACACAAAAAGCATAAGAAGTTTTGTTATTCAATTTTCTGGAGGGTGACTATTAGTGCCGAAGAGATGCACTCAAAAATGTCAACAAGCCGCTTTGTACGAAACATGGAGTCCTTCCTCCATGGCACGAAAGCAGCCGAAGCAGCCAATCCCACCCAATCTTATTGTTTTTTACGCGGCATCTAAAAATCAAGCTACTGTGCGGTTGACCTAAGTGCCCAGAAAAATTTGAACGAAGGCAATGAAGGCTACGTGCCTGCCGAGCAAACTTGCAAGGAGCGATTGGTAAGAAATCAATGAAAAAATCTTGTCTTGTTCGGTGCTTACGTTTGATAACGCCAAAGGGTGAAGTGTTGCAGTATGTGATGTGTGGCCGTCTGTTTCTTTTCCCTTGAGGAAATAGAAGACGACCACGAAGTGCGATTTGCTGGGAAAAATGAAGTGCTTTGCCAGCATAAGCCTGTGTTGCTTATGTGTAGCTATTGCACTTAGGTGACCACGGAAACCCACCCCTTCTGCGTGCTAAGTTGGCAGATTGGCATTCGCTTAAAATCGGTTGTGTGATGCCGATGTGTGCCTTGCTACCAACGGCAGCTTGAAAGCTGCCCGTGGCAATTAACCGCAGTGCACATAGCACCTGCCGCCGAACCGATGACGCGCTCGCACACGCACCTAGCAGTTCATCGGAGACTTCGTCGTACAGCCATTCCACAATCTGCTTCTACAGTCGAAAAAAGGCGTTAAAACAGCTCGTCCGGCAGGTCAAACGCGTCTTCATGCGCCCTCCTTCGCCGTTGCTCGCACCGGCGCAACCCACCTCAGTTGTATCGCCGCGTTCACCGCCGCCATTTTCAGTCCCAAACGCAACAGTCAAATTGACCGCCTCGAGGCGATCACAAAAAAAAATCAATTTGCACCTGCGTAATTAGGTGTGCAACGCCATCACTTATGCCACATCCGTGACGTAATCTGCAGCCACCCATGATGCAAAAAAGCAATATGGCCGCCAGCCACGACCGACCAATAGGATTGAGGCTAACTGACTGTTTTCGACAAGTTTTTGCAACTTTGCTATTTGACAGTTCTGTAATACGTCCCCAGGACTCTTGCAAACACTATCTGCAGAAAGCATGGGCAGTGCCCAAGACCGTTCTGTGCTTGCATCGACAGGCACCATGTGATTTGGGAAGGACTACAATGAGAACATGCCACAATGTGGGCAGGTAAAAACAAGCACAGTCATTGCCATAGCATCATTACAATGATAATTGGAGCATGACTGCAAGGGCACTGGAAACGTCAGGCACTTAAAAGGGAATTCATTTCAGAGCTCAAATGAGCCTGTGCTAATATGCAAATATATTAAATTATGAGAATGACAAGGAGACTACACCATGCTCTCATCTGTTATGCTTCATGCTAATTATAGTCACATTTCTCACAAGTTAGCTTAAAGAGGATAAAAAGCAGCACAACAAAAGTCAACAACAAAAAAACCTTACTGGACTGTGTCACGAGCGAGAAAGAAAAGAGGGATAAGTAAACACTGGACGTAAGGAAAGGCATGTTAATTGGCACATGGCACTTTGAAAGAAAGAGAAGAGGGAAGAGAGTGCAGTCGTATTTTTGGAAGAGATGGAGAAGACAACGACGAAACTGAAAACAAGGTGGAAGTAAAGGAAAATGAATTCAACTACACCTTGGCCAACCCCATGTGCCATATACCTGGGGTGAAGAAGAAGAAGAAGGACGCATAAAAGGAGGGATGGCGAGGTAGACAGGAGGAACGTTCTAGGTGCGGACGTTGGCGCATTGCCATCAGCTGCAGCAGGGGGTGTTAGATCGCGAGGCCTACTGACCTGGCGTGGTCCCCACCAGCTGATGCTCCGGACCTGTGGATCACGACGCTGACCCTGTCTTCGGAATGCGGGCCCTGTGTCAACGCCTCCGGATTGACGCTTAGCCTGCGGCTGCTGCTATCTGCCAGACCTCGTCATCAGTACGAAGATGCTCCAACGCCGACATCCAGCTAAGGCGACGTGGCAGCACCGACTTTCGTTGTTGTGCCAATCAGTATGAGGCCGGCACGATAAAGGAAATGATTGATTTACTGGCTGAAGTGTTAGAACGAATGATGGCGTGCAGCCGAACGACGCGTGACGCCGGCACGCGGAGGAAGCTCAATTCGGCTACACTTCGGCGTCATCATCTTCAGCAGTTGGTGCTGCTCCTGCTGCGTAAGGCCGCCGCTGCTGCTACACTTTCACCTGATCCTCCTCAACACTCTGCTCATAGAACAGCGGCGTCTCTTAAAACAAGGTACCACCTGGGTTTATGTCCGTACTCCGCGTCCGAGAGAGCGTACAAACCACCCGCATTTGGTAGCAAAACTGTATGAGTGCGACTTTGTGGTTTATGCGTGAGGACCATTAGTGTGATAGGAATGCGGTGTTTTCTGTTGTGTTATCTTGATGTATGTGTAATGTGCTGTTTTTGTTTGTTGTTCACTCAGGCATAAAGTGCGTCTTGAGTTTCCCCTTTGAAGTCTTCTCTCTGCTTTATAGGCTTGCACACACACAGAGCGCTTACCATTCCACACCATAAGCACACTTTTGTGTGACCGGGTGCAAGGCTTTTAGGAACACCTCTCTGAGCCTCTTTGAGCTACGTGGTCAGTGTAAACTCTAATGCACAGCAAATGGCTGCCTGACATTCTAATGCAGATCGCACTCAAAAACGCATGAGAAGAAGCAGTGGGAATGTTACAGGGCTGACTAATAGGCAAAGTATGGTTGGATGTGAGAAAATCCTTCCTCAGCACCAGTTTGCGATACCACTCTCCAAGAAGCCAGAGCAGCTCAGAAACTGCAGTCGCAGAAACACACTCAACATGTAGAATAAACACTGAGTGTCATATTTTTCGATGGACAAACATTGCCATGTACACAGAACAGGTAGGACCATTCAACCAACGCTACCCATATTGACATTCCATAAGCATTACTTGTACCGCGGTATTCTACTCTTCTGCACTACGAAAAAAACATGAGGGGAGGAACTGGGTCAAGAGATGTGTAGAGCTAAAAGTTTTGTATAAAAGGTAACACCTGCACACTATTACACTTGTACTCTTGAAGCAGTTTCTACAGTTGCAATACACACACAACAGTTGGAAACATGCAGTCATTCACCAAGTTCACTGAGTACACATCACATCGCAACATGTCACAATGACTGAAGTGACCCCTCCTTCCCTTCTTATAAAAACAGAAGTGCAATACCAGCCTCCTTCTCCACCCAGGCAGTGACATGCAAGGCACAACAGCAGAATGAAAACGGGGGCAATGCTTGTGAACTTGATTCATTTCAACCTCGAGAAATTCTTGTATCCTGGGCTCACCAATTAAAAGGTGGTCCTAGTTTTGCAGACATAGATTCTTATGAATCTCAGGACAACAGGGGTACCAAGATAAGAATAGACATGTTCTTGGAGGTGGGCCCAGTACCGACTGTTCTGTAGCTTTAAACGTTGAGAGAGAAAATTGTACAACACAGCTGCGAGCCCTGAAGATCTTCTGAAAGGCTATGCAGTGCAAGGAGCCAAAGAGTAAGGAAGTGGTGCTGTTGCTCCTGACTGTCGGAGGCACTTATGCTTTTTCATTAGGCATCTAAATAGTAGGTAACGCTATCCACCGCACTTCATTCAAACAGTGTCAGTCAATGACAGGCCTGCATGAAATACGTGTGCATTACAGCATTGCAAAAGGGTGCCGTACCAGGCTTATTTTGCAGCAGGAGGCAGACCCCACTTGCAAAGATGATGTGGTGGGCTAGAGAGCTGCAGCGGAGGCAGCAGTTTATGTCTACTATTTCGTTGAACGAACAGCTTCACGCTTGATCAGCCTAAACAAGGGAGCCTGGAAAGGGCATTCACACGGCTGTGACTGCAACGGTTCAATTGAGCACAAGGCCTGGGTTGGCCAAGTCTGTACATAATGCAGAGCCAGGTCAGGGTCTGTGCAGACTGTAAGAAAGGTGATGACTGATGATCACCACTGTGTGGCTATACTCATATTGTCCAACACATGTGTTGGACATCTGTCAGTAATTCCCAGCATGGTGAAAGCATAATTGCAGACCAGCAGACAATTGGGTTGTACCTTGTAATGAGCTGGTATTGCCATTGTGTTTGTCGTTGATGAATGCATTCATGATTGCTCAGCTCCATGGGTCCCAAGACAGGTGCCTGCTACCTCGTCTGATACCGGTTGTTGGCTGTTCCTCGAAGTTTACTGCTGGAAATGCAAATTACAAAGCAAACTGCCGCATACATTAAATGTCTTCGATTCAGAGCTGAACAGTTTGCTTGTGACAGTTTGTGAACAGTGGCAAGCTCTATGATACATGGTCGCTTGTATTTGTGGGAAATATGGAACCAGGTACTGCAGGTGACGACATTGGTGAAGGGGCACTGCAAAGTTCTGCAAGTGCTTTGGCTGCATGAAAAGTATTCGACTAGTGGCAACGTGCAGCACTACATAGTTGTGGGGTGCCGTTATACCAAAGCAACGAAGACGTAGCTGCACCACAGGTTTATAAAACAGCTTGCCATTCTCAGGGACATAGCTTGCGGGGAAGTAGAATTCCACACTTTCCCAATTGTTCTTCCCATCAAAGATTTCCAGCTTGCCAAGCAGGCCAGCACAATATTAGTGGATGTGAATAATCCTTGTCATGCAGGGTTGAATGTCATACAGACTATGAGCGACGCAACAGGCGCTTCTTTCCTGTTGTCTCCTTTTTCCTGTGAACGTCTTTTTTAGCGCACAGCCTCCAGAAATGAATATGTACCAACTAGCCTGTCAGAAAGTCTTACTAAATAACAGTGGAGAGCTCCAGATTAATTTCAACCGCAGCGGAGGCAAGTCATGAAGATTAAATGCAAGAAAGCCTGCAAGCTGTGCGGTGTCAGCGCATGTCAAAAAACCCCAGATAATGTCAACAGATTCCAAGGAGCAGATGTAGCTCAAAAGTACATCAGAAATACGTCTCACGTTCACTACAGTACCCACTGCTATGAGCACTGCAGATAGTAGTGCAGGTCCTACGGCCTGCAGTACTCGTAGCAGTCCCCATTCACATGGCCCTTTGTACCGCAGTGATGGCACGCATTAATGATGTGCCTGGTTGGCACCCTTGAGAAAGGAGCAAGGATGCCTGGTCCGTACACCTTTTCCAGGCTCCTGACGAGGATCTCCACCAGCTCCTCCACTCCTTCACCAGCCGACAGATGGTATCCATCGGTGCCAAAAAGGTGCCTCTTTGGAAATTTACATGCATCCAAGAAGCGATGCTGAAAATAAAATAGAATTTGTTCAGAAATAGGGCAAATTGAGGCAATACGTCAAACATGGTATGGTATCTAGGGTTAATGTCCAATACTGACTTGAGGTATGAGGGCTGCTACAGTGGAGGGTTCCAAATTAACCTCGACCATTTGCAATATCACGTATAGCAGCACATTGGCGCCATTTTGTTACCGGCTCGGTGAGCGTGAGCAACCAGCGCGGGGAAACATTTAAGACATCACAACAGTATAGAGCTAGAGTAAAATTTTACCTTTCTGGTATATGTTTGAAGTAAACAAATCATGAACAGGCAGAAACAAAGCAGACCACACAAACATAGCACTTGCTTAAACAGAATTAACTCAAACACGTGAAATTTCTGGCATATAAAACACACCAGATCAAAACCTCAGTACGCCAGTCCCATCTGGAACCCACCTCAGATACACCTAACAAATGTGCTCGAATCAATTCAAAGCTATGCCGTCCATTTTGTGCATCATGCCCCGTACCCTTATTTCATCCGCGTTTTATCTCTGAAGGACAGCCTTGAAAGCCTCTTACTTTGACGCCGCATTACCAGCCTTTCTTTCGAGCACAAAATACTTTGCAGTTCACTCAGTCAAGCACCTTAAGTTGTGCATCGCACCCACATATCTCACCACGCTGTGCATCCTTTTCAGATAACTCGGCCTGTTGCTCACACATTTTCAGGATCTTTTTTCCCCCGAGCATTTGTGGACTGCAATGCCCTTCCCCATGAAGCCGCTGGCATCACATGCCCATTTTCATTTCTTGAAGCCTTGACAATGCATTTTCAAACGCAATGCCTGTACTCATATCTTTTCTTAAATATCTGTAACCCCAACCCTCATATAATACCTTCATAGGTGGTAGTTGAGGAAAACAAAGTGAAGATAAAATGTCTGAACATATATTGACGGCAGGTCACCAAGAAGACATGCTGGGATAAATACTTCAATGCCTGCATGTGCCCCTTAGCTAGGTGAGCTCTGCATCATGACAGGGAGCATATACTGATGCAGTCACCACCTCTTGGTACAGCCTTTTGATTTTCTATAGTTTTCTGCTCCTATTTACCTTCATGTTTTTCAGAATGAATCTGCAAACCGACATATATGCACCCACTGGTACTGCAATGTGCAGCCATGCATCCTTCATGGGCAGTTTTAACCTTGCTGGCAGGCCTACTGAGAATTTTATAATGACATCAGCTACTCTATCGAACGTACTACTTGCCGTGAGTGAGAGACAAGACCCTGCACTCCTCTGAACACTCACTCAGTTAACAGATATTATGATTTTACGTATGTTGCCCAGCATTTTAGGTGCTGAAAAATCAAACTTAACGGCCAACCTCTTGAGATTGTGTGGCAGAGTGTGTGGGGACCTGCCCTGCAGCCCCTGAGTTTGCTTTCCCGCGAGGCACCGTGCAGCGGCGGTCTCACCTAGAGGCTGAGCGGATTCCCTTGTCAGTTACATTAACTGGCAAGAGAGGGCGCCAGCGTCGCTGCGCGGGAGACTGCTGAAGCCTGCCCGCGGGAGATGGGGTCTCTTCGGCCGGGATAATCAGCCGGGGCGGACGCGTCGCCCGGCGGCTCCGCTCTTCGCCGGCGGGGCGAAGAAGCAACGGGGAGACAGGCTCCCGTACTCGTCCCGTCCGGCCTGCGGAGTTTATATCCCTTGCCCTAGCGCGGGCGAACATTCGCTCGGAACCTTGCTGGTGAGTCGGACGACCTCGATTCATTAGCGTACCTTGTTGCTAGCTGGCGTTATTGTTTCTGTAGCAATAAATGCCTGTTTGTGTCAGCCAATGTGTCGTTCCTTAGTTCCCCCAGAGCAAGGCCCGCCGTGGTCGGCGAGCCCTCGGTAGCGTACGCGATCACGGGGTGGGGTCCGGGCGGCTTTGAACCGTGTCAGCCGCGATTGAGTGGGGAGAAAGTACTTATCTCCCCATGTCAACCCCACATCTGGCAGCCCAACGTGGGGCCTGCTCTTGGAACATTGGACGACTGTCGGTTCGGTTCGAGGAACGCTCTTTGTCCGGACTTGACAAGTGCTAGGCCTAGAGTGAATTTTGATCGCTAGGACCTGCGGCATGCTTTCTTGAGTGCGAGGTGTATTGCGCTGCAGCATGTTTGAACTTTTCGACATGCTCAGCACATTTTTTTTCCCTGGAGTTTCTTCGTGAGAATGACTTGGTCCGCATCGAGGGAGTTCGAGGCCTAGCGCCCGCGGAGTCGCCGAGCCCGAAGCGAGTGGGTACGGAAGCCGCGTGGGTGGTCCGAGTTTCTGTATATATTTTCTCTACTATCTCTTTTTCGACTCTGGGAGTCGCGGCTCCGGGAGCCGGGTGGCCTGGGGCCACGGGTGCCGCTAGGAGCTCGCTGGTATTGCAGCTCGGCACCGGGCGCTCCGACACCGTCCGATACGGTGGGCGCCGACCGCTCAGAAGCTGCTTTGTGCAGTGAGCGGGGTAGGACCACCCCACAAAGCTGATGTCTCCTCGCGGCTGCGCGCACATAACCCGTTTCGGGTCTTCGTGGCGGTCACGGTCGTTGTCGGAGTGGTCGTTAGGCCTGAGGCTTTTCGGAGCTGCCTGCACCACATTAAAAGAGACATGACCACCGGACCGTGACGTTGAGAGGTGGTGCACTTTGCTGCCCGTCCGTTTTTTTTTTGTAACCTCGCACGAACTGAGCAGTCTCGTTCAACTCAAGAAAGGGCTTTGTTCACTCGAACTTTGCGTTTGCACAGCCGCCGACACGTTTTGCTAGCGAGTTAGGCATTGTGCCACGAGGCCCTTGCGGATGCCGTTTCCCCTCCCGTGACCTACGTTAAAGGCACGCCGAGAGCGTTTCGACAATTTTGCAGATCCGGTGGAGCCACCCAGGCTTGCTGACCGGTGCACATCGTCTCGCTGCCACCTGCTGCGACGGAGCGGCCTGTATTCTGTTCGCCGCATCCATCCGGGGCAGCTGTGGTGAGACCAGTCAGCAGTCACCTCCGGCTGCTGCTGCCCTGGCGACTACTGCAGGATCCTGGCCTGCAGTTTTCCCACCGGCCTTCGATTCGCGGGCCTGCGGACACGGTAGTCCGCGGGCCATACGAGTCGTCCCAGCGGAGACCTTCACGCCGCCTTCGGAATACCGCGGAAGTCTGCGTGGACGCTGTCGGCGTGACCTCCGCTGCAAGACGTGCCTCAAAGACATGAAGACCAGGAGACTCCTCCATAGCATGTACTTTCAGGCGCGTGGGTCTATTTAAGGTTGAGGGGATGTGGGGACCTGCCCTGCAGCCCCTGAGTTTGCTTTCCCGCGAGGCACCGTGCAGCGGCGGTCTCACCTCGAGGCTGAGCGGATTCCCTTGTCAGTTACATTAACTGGCAAGAGAGGGCGCCAGCGTCGCTGCGCGGGAGACTGCTGAAGCCTGCCCGCGGGAGATGGGGTCTCTTCGGCCGGGATAATCAGCCGGGGCGGACGCGTCGCCCGGCGGCTCCGCTCTTCGCCGGCGGGGCGAAGAAGCAACGGGGAGACAGGCTCCCGTACTCGTCCCGTCCGGCCTGCGGAGTTTATATCCCTTGCCCTAGCGCGGGCGAACATTCGCTCGGAACCTTGCTGGTGAGTCGGACGACCTCGATTCATTAGCGTACCTTGTTGCTAGCTGGCGTTATTGTTTCTGTAGCAATAAATGCCTGTTTGTGTCAGCCAATGTGTCGTTCCTTTGTTCCCCCAGAGCAAGGCCCGCCGTGGTCGGCGAGCGCTCGGTAGCGTACGCGATCACGGGGTGGGGTCCGGGCGGCTTTGAACCGTGTCAGCCGCGATTGAGTGGGGAGAAAGTACTTATCTCCCCATGTCAACCCCACAAGTGTGAAGATAAAAAATTACAGCATCAGTGTGTTCTGCCTTTTTTTAAAGCTGTGAGCAAACTGCATTCACAAAACGTGATGGCTCCAGCACATTTTCTTCAATGCAAATGAGAATATAAGTTGGGCAACTGGCACATGTCACCTGCATGCATAGCTACTGAAACCTTTTGTCTATTTCGTCAGGGCAAGACATCTTCAAAGAAATCTAAACAATAATATTCAATGTTCTTTTCATAATTTTGTAATGTGTGCAACTGAATAGTGCAGGTAGTCGTGTCACTATGTGTTGCCAAGAGTTGTTACTAAGAGTTCGATTAGTGAGCACACAACATGTGGTATACTGCATGCAATCATCTCTCATGCAGGAAGCAGTTAGTATGCTTGCAAGCAGTTGAGAAAGTACGCCAACAAGGTGCAAACTGCCCATGATGGATGACTGCATTGTAGTACCTGTGGGCGCACGCCTCAATTCTCAACTGTTTTGGTCTAAAAAGTATAAAGTGCAACTGATACAGCAAAATATGGAAGCTGAGATGACAGCAGCAGGGGGCAAAGACTATGTCAATGTATGCTCACTTTCTCTGTTATCAGAAGAGGCCGACAGTTACAAACAACTTTTCCTAAACTGTTTGTTTTTTGTTTCGCCACGAACAAACGGAGATTTCCTGTACTAAGAATAAATGTTGTTGCACACCAGCTCTATGTTCATCTGGTATTCTACTCGCCTTTTTGTGCACTGTTCACCCCAAAGGCATACAACAAGGCAAGCATGTCGGTACTCACGTCCGGGTTCAGGATGAACACAGACGGCATCCGCTTAAGCGTAGCCGTCAGCTTGCGGTTGAGCAGGTGACGGCGGTTCAACCAGCTACGGCTCACCTCGGCGTCCGCCGTAATAAACCAGCGTGGCAGCACCTTCACCACGAGGACCACAGGGGCCACGTCGCGTAGCAGCTGCAGGACGAGGGCCTAGGATGCGAAATGATAGTTCAGAACTCATTACTGAAATCGGCAGAAGTTCGACGCGTTGCACCACCACGTAGTACATACCTTGATGTTGTCGCAAATCTCCTGCGGACTTGTGTTTGGCCTAGAGATGTCGTTTCCTCCCACGTACACAACACAGAAGTCTGCGCGCAGCAGGTAGACAGTTTTAGCTATGCGTACGCAACGGCTTAGCGTACGCAAGGAGTTTGCGGGGACGGTAGTGCGCATGCGCAGAACGCAAGCGCAAGCCCTGCGTCTTGCGTGCGTACGCTAGCCAGCGGACATTGCGTTGCGGCGCTTGCGTGGCTTGCGTACGCTAACTTTGACAAGATGGCGGCGCCCTGCTCGCCCGCTTCGGAATAAATACATGTCGCCGCTGGATTCTCCGACGCAATAGCTCGCTAAAATGGTAGCGGTTCGCTTTTATTTCGCCTAATCTTGCCCACACGTAGCGGTATAAGCGATAACTAGCCCCTGTTTTTCAGATAATTTGGCGATTTTCAAGCTCCTAGGCCTAACTATAATCAGTGTGTTTTCCTCGTAGCAACGACACCTGGCGAAGCAGTTTTCTAACTTTTAGCGAGATCTTGCATTTTCTTCGGTTTGCATAGTTTTTCTTCTTGGAACAAAAAAGGCTCCCAATGCACTCACAGTAGTTATCAGTAATCACAGATGAAATTTTCTTCAACCGAGCGTTGATGTGGTTTGACTTCTTGTCACTAGATGGCGCCACGTGCGCCTGAAGGACGCTACGGCACGGTCAGCTAAAGCTATACTTCGGAGCGGACAGCGTAACGCACGCAGCGCCGTAGCTCTTTGCGTACGCAAGCACTTGCGTACGCACAGCTAAAACTGTCTAATGCGCCGCACAGCGCTTGCAAGGCGCACGGCATCGTAGCCGCTGAAGCTGAATGTGCAGGTCTCGACCGACGGACGCAACCGCAGACGAGACCTGCACAAACGCTTCAGCTGACTATCGCCAACGAGCACGCCTCGTAACGCCATGATGGATCGTCACTGGCGGCAACTGAAGCAGTGCTGTGGCATGTTGGAAGTTGCGCGTCCGCGCCGTAAGTGTCGTCACGGTCGGAACGATTGCAGCGATCCTGGTATCTGGCGGCAAACGCGGCTGGAGTCAAGCCTAATAAAAAGTAAAATTTCTCGACCATAGTAGACAACACAAACATGCTTATGAATGAAAATATAACCAGTCGTAAGCATTAAAAATAGTATATCAAAGAAATAAATTGCGAAAATGACACAACGCGTCTGCGCCGCCGCGGGCAACGCTGCAGCGCAGTGGCAGCAGACGACAGCGACCGGCGCAAGCATACCGAAACTACGCGAGCGACTGCCGACGCGACGTGCGCACTGGACCAGCGTGATTACCGTCCTCAGCGTCATGTCGCATATGTATTGTTGCGCGAAGTGGTGCAGCACATCCGGCAAGAGTGGAGAACATCTCTTCAGATTTCCTTCTGACCACAGGTATTTATGAATTCACTGACTATCGTATCCCTCTTTGCATAGCCGTTGGCGACCGTTGTGCCTTTGTTTTGACCGCCCTTGGTCGTTACCATTTGAAATTGCCGACGGAATAGAACTAGTTTTACCTGGCGCTGTTTACTGCAGGGGCTTTGGTTTTGCGAGATGAGTTTGATAAGTACGTTTAAGGACATTAAAGCAAAATTAAGGGAAGGTGCTGCAGTTTGAGATGGCCCAACAGCCGTTGCCTCTCATAAGCGTGGGACCGTTAGTTACCTTGCTTGCTTGTTCGCATGTGTGTGTGTGTGTGTCTGACTCACTGACTTTTCTCGCTGCCTTTAAAAGCTTATTCCCCGCAGATTCCGGTGCCCTCAGAGTGTATTTTAAATATGAATATTCTAACTTCTGTGCCTATAGCGTCATCAGCGGAGTAATTGTAATGCTCAGTTTGGCTGTTTCTTTACGGAGTTCAGCGCGCTTGAATATTATTTCTTGCGTGTTCGTGCATGGTTTCTGCAGCAGTGATGCACGTCACATAAATTATCGAGCTGTTCAGACTAACACCACTAGTGTTGGACACCGCGCTGAAAGTCCATTGCACGCCGTGAGCCGCATATAGAAAGTCCGCCGGTCTTGTTTTTCTTACTTTTACCGGAGCTTTTCCTCGCGATATCCGCGCTCAACCACCCATGTACTCCGTGGAAGCGTTTCTCGAAACTATTGCCTACCGTAGTGCTGCCGCTCCAGCATTATAAATTTCGCTCCACACTCCACCCCGGCTGTCCTCTACGCTGCTCGCTCGCGGGGCGCACGACTGACCTTGGAGGGCTCTGAACTCTCCGCATTATTCCCATCTCCTCACATATGTCTCTTATCTCGCGCCTTGTCCTTGACAGCCTTTGGGAAGCTCGCAAATAGTTTCGCCTAATACGCCGGAAACGCTCGTTTCCGGCGGGTGGGTGAGGGGAAGGCGATGGTCGCTTTCTTCTTGTCTGTGTCTTTTTTGGGACATTTCCCTTGCTTAAGCACTTTTTTCCCCTTCTTCTGGACCCATGCTATTTGCCTGCACCTTCAGTTTCTTGAAAGAGCAGTGTTTCCTGTTGATGTTCTGCTCACATCCCTTTCACACTTCCCATTTGATCACAGTGAAAGCAAAAGATGAAAAACTGTGCCTACTGGTTCATTTACCTGCTGTTCTTAATCCAGACTTCAAATTTGTGGGCAAGCAGCTGTCGGCCATAGCATAGCTACATTGGCACTTGTGTTTAATGGAGGAATTAGAAAAGAACGAATCATGGGTGGTGGTTAGTATGCAGTTACCTAGAGAAAAGTGTGAGTGGAATAATTGCTATGATCAGATAGAGCTTAAGTCTGCAGTGAAGCTCTGTCCCCATTTCTATCTGCTGCACAAAATTATGCCGCACCCAAAAAGCAGTTGGAACAAAGAACTAGTTATTGTTACCTAAACCAAAAGCAGATCACAAAAGAAAACATAAGCTCAAGAATTTTAAAGGTTCTGGCTTGTCGATCATAGCCAGACATTAAAAAGGTGATTTCATTCATCGTTTCGATTGGCCAGCATAGCAATAGACTAGCAGGCTGTGGCACATTGTTACAAACTGCTGTCTTATTTTGCTTGCATCCTGCCACAGTTGTTTTCACGCATATATGTTATATAATGTTCGTACCCCTTTGCTGTGTAAGGAGATGCTAATAAGCATTCCTGAAGTGAGGTATGCAAACCTTTAAAATGTATGAAATCATGTTATTTGGCTGTTTTTCAGATTCTCCATTTGGCTGAAATATGCCAATAGGCTTGAACTCCTGGAGACACCAAGGGAAAAGGTCTACAAAACATACAGGCTCTGCTCAAAGCACTTCACGAGGGATTGCTTCACTAGTGATGCCTGCACAAGGCTCACGCATGAAGCAGTCCCTTCCGTGAAGGTGCATGAGCCTCGTCTGAGAGCCTTGGTGCACCCGGGTAAGCAAAATTCCTCTCCCAGTAAATTCTTCCCAAGCTTGATCCCTCAGTATATCCTGTGGCTTTTTTGTTGCAGATTTCTATGAAGAAGGTGCGGCACAAGGTGAGGGCACTATTTTCAGAAAAACCCATCCTGTAAATGTAAGACCAAAGGGAACAATTGCATTCATAGAGGCTAACTGCAAACATCACTTCCCGGGCACAAAACTTTCCTGCTTCAATGTCATGTGGCCATTGTTTCAGTTGCATCAGACTGCAGTTGTGTACCATGTTGTAGCTTAAATTTCTCTTAACCATATTAACAATCAGATGCTGGATAGTGCACTCCAGCAGCAGTGAGGAAAATAATTTTTACAACTCTATGTTTAGTATTCTTGTCATTATTACTTACTGTTCGCTGCGGTGAATAGAGGGCAGACTGCGCGAATTCACTCCAAAATAGCACACAGGGTCAAGAAAGAACACACACACGCACAAACTGCCAGCAGCTTATTGTGACACACGAGGCGGTAATTATACATGAAGTGGCCGCATATTGTGCAAGCATGGAGGGTAAACATTTTACCGGTTTCTAAGGTAAAAATGGTTCTTTGAGGAGCAACCCGCCAGGATATTTAGCGATGCACATGTCACTTAGGCTATCTGATTTCTTCCTGAATGATTTCGGGAATAAGTTTGCAAGCATTAATAGTGGTGACATTGCACGCTTCATAGATAGGTTTGCAGTTTGATTTGTATTTCCTACAATGCACATCAAGTGAATTTATGGCCTCGTGGTTCACAGTAAAGTGTTCGGTTGTGTGTTTTCATTCTTCTTCCTGTGTGCTGCTGCGCTATTTAGTATGTCGCGCTATATTGATCGCACAAATTTTTCCTTTTTAATCGTAACTGCCTACAAACTCACAAAAACGATTTAAGCCCAATTTAAGATCACACTAACACCCAGCAAGAGAAACCGTTCCAAATAGAACATCAAGCCCATACTGTGCACTGAGCAGAAGGTGCTGCTATGCAGAGCTTGATTGGCTATCTTTTTTTTCTTGTTCGCATAGGCATTGAATCCGCTTCACCACTACAGTCCACTGCTGCACCAGTGGAAGTCATGCTTGGTCACGGTAAGTCTTCCTGCAATCTTGCATAGGAAAACATTCCTAATGTCTCACACAACCAGTTGGTTTGTTTTCCTTGGGAGTAACTAAGTGGTACCTATATTTCAGACTACTTGCCGTTGCCATCAACACTTGGGCTAGGCACAATTGCTGGTGCAGATTCTGCTGTCCATGACACAGGTAGGTGCACTAAGTCAGGATCTGTTTTACATTACAGCTTGAAATGAAGAACTTTTCATTTGGTTCAGGCTAACCCTGTAATGCAGTATTACTTATGCTGAGGGCTCTGTCATAGCACAAAAAAATAAACATATGTAATTACTTTGCTGGCTGATTTCTTTAGATTGGGAGTGTCTAAGTGGTCGTTTAATTGCAGACGACCCACACTCTTCACGTGCCCCGCAGCTCACTGATGTGCAGACTACGCCCCCTCCCCCAGCTGACGAAGAAGGTAGGTGCAATGCACTAATAGTGCAGTGATAATCTATGAAAATTCAACAATGGACTGCAGCACTATTGCTGCAGATTTGCACGTAATAAATTAACCCTCTGCAATAGCAGCAGTGTGCAATTATGTCGTGGTGTGCAATAATTAGGTGCACGTCGGCACATCTTACTGTACCACTACTTCGGATGCCAGACATTTGTTTCAGAAGAGAAGAAACAAGTGTTAACTTTATGCTCACCAACTAGTATTTCATATATTTTTCTGTGTGCATATGTATGAATGCATTGTTTACGTGGTGGACCCCTGTGTTATCTGTACAGAATTATATTTACAGGTAATTTTTCATTCAGCTCAATGAAAACATTGGATAGCCTTCTTAGGTACTTGTTGTGGAAATTGCTTCACTAGCCTGTTGCTTACCATTCACATACACGCTGCGTAGCCAGGCTAAAAATGTGCACCTGAGAATTAAAATACTTGGTTGAAGCCTCCCACAGTGTGTTTATTTATTTGACAGGTGCTGCCCAAAGCACACCCAACAGAGTGATTGCATCAGCATCATGGGACTCACCTGATTATGGTAAGTACTCAAGAAAACATTAGAATTTATTGCAAACTACAACCTTCCACTTCAATGAAAAAGTATGCATCGGTAACCTTGATATATTCATGATGGGTATCGGCAGGCCCGTAACAGCGTGTAGGTATCGCTTTACTGCAAATAAATATTTCTGGTTTTTTCCATTTGCTTAACTCAAGCTTGTCATGAAAAATTGCTCTGAATATTAAGCAGGCAAAACACATGGATAACAATGAGATCCATTAACTATTACCCTGTCTGTATTACGAGCAACTAGTTTCCATTTAAGCGAGGCGTAAAGTTGGTCGCCAGAAAAAACTGTCCCTATCAGCGAGGATCATATTAACGGGGCACGACTGTATTCATCATTTCACACAAAAACATTGCCCTGCAAGTTTGGCAACCTGTAGCCCTGTGACTGCACCCTAATCTTGATTTTGTGAGGGATGTAGATGTAGGTCTCGCTCTGAGGCAAACATAAATATGCTTTTTTTATATATTTTTTGCAGCTGAAGCTGGTCCTAGTGGCCTCAGCGGTGCCAAAGAGAGTGTCAGACAGCCAGTGATGACACCAGCATCAGGAACGCCCAAGAGTCGGCGGAGGAAGGGCGCAGTTGTGTACACCCCTCGCACCAAAAAGCGCTTCGAGAAGTTGCATTCTCGAAGCGACAGGTACCGAAAGGCACTGAGTCGGATTAGGAAAAGGCACGACACAAGGCGAGTAACGCAGCAGGAGGCTCTCAACAAGCTTGAACCGCATTTGCCACAAGACCTTTTTGAATTGGTTAAAGCTCAAATCAGGCTCTGCTCATTTCCGAAATCCAAAAAGCACTGGTCAAAACAAATGAAACAATTCGCTCTCAATTTGTTCTTTCACTCTCCAAAAGCTTATCGCTTCCTCAGAGAAATGCTCCATTTGCCACATGTGAGGACGCTAAGGCGCTGGCTGGCAGACATCCCAATGACACCTGGTATCATTCCAGGTGCCATGGATGCAATAGAATCAATTACAAAAGATTGGCCACTACAAGACAAAGCATGCTGTCTTTTATTCGATGAAATATCCTTGAAAAAAAATTTGATGTATGATCAATCAAAAGATATTGTAATTGGCTTCACAGATGATGGGAATACTAGGACTTCTCGTGTGGCAAACATAGCCCTTGTTATGGCGGTGTCTGGCATATCAAGAAGTTGGATGCAGCCAGTAGCCTTTGCAGCGTCCCACAATGCAACTTCAGTTCTTGCAATGCGCAAGCTGCTATTAGATTTAATTCAGCAGCTTCAAACCAAAGGTCTTCTGGTGAAAGCGGTCATTTGTGATCAAGGGTCAAACAATGTGAGTCTGTCAAGAATGCTCATCCATTCTATCCATGAACCATATTTTGTTGTCCAACCGCAAAATATACTTCATGTTTGACACCCCACACCTAATCAAATGCACAAGAAATAATTTGCGACGACATAAGCTCACCATTGGCTCTGAGGTTGTTGACTGGACACACATCGAAACCCTTTACAAAAAAACTCGTCACATTGATCGGGCCTCCAAAACACCAGTTGAGCATCTCAAAAGCAGATTGGCAAAAAAACTAAAAGAGCAACACATCTACAGGATGCCCTTTGCTGACATGAGAGTGAAGTACGCCACACAAGTGTTCAGCGAATCCGTATCTGTGGCACTCCTCACTCTCATTGCCATTCAAGAGCTTCCTGTTGATGCAAAATTTACAGCAGAGTTCACGGAAAGGATGGATAAGCTTTTTGACTGCCTGAACAGTTCGGCCCTGAAAAAGCAGGACGACAAGTTGCGGTACACAATGACAGAAGGCTCGGAACATCATGTCTTCCTTGAGTCGTGCATAGATTGGATCGCCCAATGGCATTTTGGTGGTCCTCTGGACAAGCAACCACACACCATCAAAGGTTGGCAGATTACAATCAAAGCCTTACTTCTGCTGTGGACAGATCTAAAGGCAGATTTCGATTACACTCATCTTTTCACTCGTCGGTTGCAGCAGGATCCGTTGGAAAATTTTTTTGCAATAGTTCGTCAAAAACATGGCTGCAATGAGACACCTAATGTGTACCAATTCGTGGCTGCTGTAAAACATATTTGGATTGGCCAACTTTTCAAACTTTCGCTAGGAAACTGCGAAGTGACAACACATGCGTTCCTCACCAACTTGGAGAGTGTTTCTGCAGTATTGTCACCAAGCAGCACTCCAAGCACAAGCCACAGCAGGCAGCAAGGCTCAGGTTCATCTGACTTGCAGGCGTCTTCACAAGATGCCCCTGACATAGTATACGAAAATGTTGTGTACCATGTCGCTGGCACTCTTGTGAAGAGCTTTCTTGACCAGAGAACCACAGAATGCACATGTGAGGGAACACTCCTTGCAGCAGACGGTGGCTCTCTCCATGGACGACACCAATTCTTTGCACTACTCAAGGAGAATGGTGTTCCCGAGCACCTTTTCCAGTCAATTGCCGCAACTTCTGAGGCATGTCTAAATTATATAAAGAAATTGGATTCGGCCTTCAGAAAAGAAATCTCTTGCTGTGCACATTTGTCCAATGTGTCCAGGAATCTTGTTGAGAGGATGCCTAACCAGCAAGCTGTTTTCTGTTCATTAGGCTGCAAAATTAAATTCCTTAAATTATTCTGCCGCACAAGGCTGCATTGGCACCTTTCCTTTTTAAACAGGAGCATGACGTCAAAAACAAAACAGAGTGCTCCCGCCAGAAAGAGGCGCAAATTAGCCGGCTAAATTCATGAGGCACTGTGTTAGGATATTATTGTATTTGGATTTTTAATGCTGCCTACTTACTACACATGTGCTCTCTCTTTAACTTTTTGTTGTACTATTTATTTTTTATGTATATAAGTATTTATGTACCTGTTTATCCGTAATTCTGCTCCGATTGCACATATACTGTACTGACTGCTTTTGCTCCTCCTGCGTTACTTCTTTTACAAAGTACAAGTTTGCCTTCTAGAAGCCTTGTGTGCCTTGTTAGTATGAGCATTGCTATGACCATTGGTTCTCAAATTAATATTGCTGAATGCTAACAACTTACAAGAGGTGCTAGGGAAACCGTTTTGTTTTGGCTTCTCTTTCTTCCTGCGTGACAAGTATACAGGCTCAGTGCCCTTCAAGGAATGCCAGAATTCAGTTAATGACTGGCTGTATGCTAACCATAGTTCTTATGATCAGTAACAGTGCCATTTGTGCAAAAAGTAAATTTGTGAAGCACACCATAATGTTGAAGCATACATCGATTCAGGTGCTCGCAAAAACCAAAAAGTGCTCTGCGGAACCCAGGAGTTCTTGTGGTATATAACTTGGCAACCTCTGGTCGTGGCTTGCCCTCTGTTATGCTGCTGGGAAAATTGGTGATAGCTACAGTTCATTTCATACATAAGGTACAACACAGTGAAATGTACGAAAGTAATCAGCAAGGAAAAATGAAGGGAGGTATGTTATTCCGTGCTTGTTTTGTGGCCGAGTGGTCTGAGGATTGACAAAGCAACAGCGTGTCGTCAGCAATAACAGTGCATTTAATCAAGCTCATGACAAATGCGTCATGTAGTAAGCCTGTAGGCAAAGCATTCACCATGTTTCGCTCACCACAAGGAACGCACTACTTTTTGGTCATGGATGCAGGCAGCGCAAACAAGAGCGCTAGCTTTGACAGCATTGCACCTGATGTATGAAACAGAGAGCAGAACCCACAGGCAGCAAACGCGGACTGGCTCAGGTGCTCGGCTCTGTAACATTTAAGAGGGGTGTACGCATAAGATGAAAAATGTTTGACATGTTTGCTGGTGTCCAATACAAGCGGTCTCGAAATATGCTGCGGTGCTATTTGTAGTTGCTTTTTTTTCCTTCTGGAAGTTGTAGCGTTTGGGGTTTCACCTTTTGGAGCAACACATGGGTCATGAGGGGCACAATAGCAGCGGCCGGCGCATTACGCTGAACTGTGTGGCGTCCATAAGCGTTTGCAGATACTGTACAGTACACGGACCACTTGCAATTTACCATTCAGTAATATAATAACTGGACATTGTGGTAGATGAAGTATAACACCACATAGAGAAACATTACTGGCCTGTTACGAACCCTGTGCGTTTTCATTTCTCAGATGAGTTATTTATACGCACGCATATTTTGTTACACCCCAATGTGTCATCGCAAGCTGAATTAATGACCTCCAATTACTGTTCGTCACCAGCCACGGCCACAACTGTTCAGAGAATTTTCATAAAGTCGCTTCTCCACACAATTCTCGGCCTGCCCTGGTTGCATCTTCCTCCCCTTGGTATCTACAAAACAAAGAAACCAAAATAGGGCATGGCAGACGAGCTGTGTCCTAAAGCATGCAAGCCTGTAACTCATCTGCCAAGAGCTAAACGTGCCCAAGGTTACCTAAGTTCTTTTCATGGCATCTGTTTACTAAGTTATAGCACTGCAGCATATTATGTTGTCCTTAGTCTGATGCAACGAGTGAAAGGCTGAAACTTTTCGCTGCCCTTCTCTGTATGTGTGTATGCATAGCCACAGACAGATACATTTCAATACATCTCGGATGTTGTACTTCACTGCTGTTCATCTGAACCTGCACAAAAGCATATGCTACATGAATGTAGCACATGCTTATATGTACCGGACCTACCTTGATAGTACCTTACCTCTTTGTACCCTGTATATATTCTCTGTGCACTCGCTCATGTGTTCTAGGTTTCCATAATGGAATTTATTAATTTTGATTTTTAGAACGATTGTCACTGATATTGCAATGCCCAAGATGCCTAAAATCACTTTTGTACATCGATTGTCACTACTGATGTTTCCTTTAATAAACTGTTCTTTGGAGAAAACTATTTACGTTTTTGGTACTCGAGCGAGCGCCCTAAGCAGCTGCTAATCAGCCGCGCTGGCCGCGCCGCTCGCCACCATGCACCGTGCTGCCTCAACAGACACATCGAAATGCAAAAGCGGGTAAGCAGATGTCGTAAGTACTTAGGAAATCAAGCGGGAATGCAGCGCGGGAGCAGCAAGTCACCAGTATTTACGAAGCTTGCATCGAGCTAGCGGCCGCCAGCACCACGAACGCGCGAGCAACCGCCCGCAACCAGCCGGATAAACAAACGCCGCCATATTGGATTTTTTCTGGATTGGCTTGGCTGAGCTTGTTTCAAAAAGTTTTGAGCAATTTATGCCTTTACCGCCAACTCCCAGGCACCGCCACCGTCGCATTTCAAAATCGTCCCCATTGGCTCTACGGGAATGTCACACCCTTGACTGAAGTTCGCGCGCGTAGAAAACGTGGAAAAAAGCGCACCTCGCAGTCACATACAATGGTTGGGGACATCTAAGACTACAGGGAACAGACAGCGTCAAGTTTGGTTCAGCTAGGGACAGCATAGGGACGGTTTGGAGTTGGGTTCAGCTCGGTATTTATTCGGACTATAGAGGCTAGAAGTTTTGACTAGTGTCGTGAGCAGGCGCCCTCGCCAGCCGCCGCGCCGAAGCCTGTTTCGATGCTAGCGTAGGTGGCGCTGTTCGCGGCAGGCGAGTTAGGCGAGCAGAGAAGCCGATGCCGCCGCCGCAGCTCCTCGTGTCGCTCGTCGAGTGAAAGCGCATCTTTCTGGTGCGCTTCCGCTTCGCTAATCTGTGTCTGCATTGTGACCACGATATTGTTTATTGTGTTAATCGAAGCGCATTTCCATCTTTCCAGCATTAGCCCAGGAAATCAAGTGCGAGGTTCAACATCCCGTGGATAAAACAAGGAACCTTCATTTCATTTCTGATTTTCCTAACATCGTAAAATATTTAAGGAATGCATTTACTTGTAAGGGAGTCCAGATCCTAGGTGGTAATGCATGCGTCGGCGTTATCAAAGAAGCGTGGAACTTGACAAAGACGCGCTTACATTGAAAGTTATGCCACATTTAACTTTATCCCATTTGAAGCCGAATGCATTTGACAAAATGCGTGTCTACCTTGCCTTCCAGCTGTTAAGTGATGAGGTTATGAAAGGACTTTTTTTTTACAAGGATAAGCTAGACAAAATTCTTCGTAGAACTGAGCCAACAAAACGATTTCTGAAGCTCATGGAACGCTTGATATTTGTCATGACATCAAGGGTGCTCTCCAAAGGGCTTCGCCCAGAGGCAGCAAGTGCGAGAATTCTAGAATTTCTAACCTTCTTGAACGAATGGGAACGGTATGCCGCTCAGCACGGCGGTGGATTTCTCAGTGCAGGGACTGCCTTCGGACTTAGTGACGCTGAAAAGCACACTGTCACTTGTGAATTATGTGACGTCATCACTAAAATACAATTATTTCCTGACAGCCAATTTGAGCCAAGACAAACTGGAGAATTTATTTGGAATTCTAAGACAATCATTCGGCTGCAATGACCACCCCTCTCCAGAGCAGTTTTTGCTTATAGTAATAACCTTGCCTTCTACAATAATTGGCAAAGCCGCCAAAGAACGGAAATTCACCAGCTGAGGTTGTAATTTCTCTTCTGCAGCCCTGTGATGCAAGGAAAGAAAAGGCGGCACAGATAGCAAGCCTAATTGATGACCTGTTGGACGAGGGAAACCTGGCACATGCTTCAGCAGTGCTGCAAGAGCAGGACAGCATGTTTGACCATAAAGGCTGCGTAGAAAAGAAAAGCAACAGCCGACTCATTTTCTATGCCATGGCTACGTTGTCAGGAAATCACTGAAAAGATTCCCATGCCCCGCATGTGCATCTGCCTTGGCTATTTAATTTGCCCCTACAGGCTGATAAAAATGAGATCTAGAATGCCTCACTGACGAGGCAGGCTGACCATGGAGGTTTGGTGTACGCTCCAAAGCGCATTGAAGTGCTAG
This sequence comes from Amblyomma americanum, assembly GCF_052857255.1. NCBI lineage: Eukaryota > Metazoa > Arthropoda > Arachnida > Ixodida > Ixodidae > Amblyomma > Amblyomma americanum. The sequence goes on from NC_135503.1 coordinate 140,580,478, forward strand.
TAACTAAACTAGAAAATGCATTCACTGCCTTTTTCAGCAGAAACGAGCTGCATGCTGGGAGCATGATGTCGTTTTTACATTTTCTACAAGGGCATGAACTCCAAGAAGTCCGCGGCAACGAGCACTCCTGCGCTCTTACAAGGGATGTGATTAAGTGTTATGTTTGACGAGGTTGCATTTTTTTACTAAGGCAATGAGCAAAGATAAGGCGTCCAATCGCGAGAAGTAAAATTAAAACTGCTCAAACTGAGGCGATGCCGATGGAACTGCATCAGTGAAATGTTCCTGTAAATAAACATTGCGTTAATATGTTCTGTTCCCTTATTTATGTGATTACACTAATGTATTCGGGGCTGTAACGACCATCCGTGAATGGTGCGTTCCACACGTGAGGCCGTAAATTCGCTCATTCGTTATATACAAGACGCGCTCAATTTCTTGGAGGACGAGCCTTTCTTGTTTCTACGCATGCCGTGTTGTGCTCGTTCATTTCCCTTCGTCAGTGTCTTGTTGCGCACCTTTTCCTTGTTCCTTTTCCCGCGAAAATGTGCTAACCAAAGCATAAACAAGCAAAAATATAAGCGCTCGCGGCTTCTACAGTCTATGCCCACCTGAAGCAGTAGCTTCGAAAGTGGTTTGCTGAGAATATCGCTGCTGACCGACGCCGCATGCACCGCAGAACATATGGACACTCGTATTATATTTTGTGCTTTGGCCAGACGAATATCGCAGCCGTTATAGCGAGATGCTTGCAGCGAAATGCGTTTCCCGGCATTGCTGCCGAGCGCGCGCACAACACACCTGCTAGCTGCAGCGCCATCTGTGAGCCGTCATTGCAAATTATTTCCTCTCCGCTGGCGCGTTCACGACACTAGTCAAATCTTCTAGCCTCTATATTCGGACGCCCAAAATATTGGCAAGAGCGGGGGTTGCCAGAGCTGGCGCGCGCATCTTTGCGGGCCGCCGCTAATTCCCGCGAGGGGAGATGCACTTGAACTTTCTTGGTTGTCCAGTCCGCGGGCCGACGGCGCGCATCTGTATTTGGTGACGCACGAACACGTGATGCGCGGGCCGCGGGCGAACAGTCCGTAGTGTGAATCGACCATTACGGCGCCGTTCATGCCCTCGGCGCGCTTCAGAGTGCTTCGACTTGAACAGTCTTTTTCATCAGTATCGCACTGCGCATCTTTTTGCTCATAATAGCCATCTTAACATTGGAGAGTTGAAGATAGAGTCGCATACGACTTAATTTTAGGGCCACGAGTGGTCGAGGTTGAACAATTAGTTGGCCGTCTGCTGGTTTGAAAAACGCGCTATTATTGTAAAGATCCGTTTCCAAGCAGCTGCTTCAGCTCCGTGCGAGTGGAAGAAATTGCTGTCAATCTTTTTCTACCTGCTCTTTGACTTTCCAAGTCCTGCGCTTTGGTAACAACCCCACGTCATCAGCTGCTCGCGCGCGGCTGTTGGTTTCGCTTTCGTCGTGCGGGCTGTTTCCATTCGTTGTGCTCGCAAAGACTGGTGTCTGTCTGCTTTTTAATCTTTCAAAGTGTAACTGCGAGTTGCCCGCCTGTTTTTTGCTCACAGGGGTGCAATAACATCTGCTCACATGCTGGCGCGGGTATATAGAAAAGATGCCACCGTATACGAACGTTGCCACTCCGCCTGCGTTTTTTTTCTCGCGGCCCACGTAAAGTGATTGCCCCTTGTTGGCGACATGGTAAAGGATTACTCCAAGTTTTTCACTGGTTTCATTATTCTGACAGGCGTATAGAGACCAAGCCAGTGCTCTTGCGTGCGTTCATATGGAAACTTCGCTTGCGCCATGAATATGCCCCCACTCCCCCACGCCCGGTTGCTCTGCTGCGATTCTTATGTTTTAACACCCAATTATAGATATATTTTTCTATCGCATTTATTGTATTCAAACTCATCTGTACTCGATAATAAACCATTCATATAAACATACATAAAAAAGGGTGAATTTGAGGTCATTAAGCAACTGCTGTAATTATTTTCTTAAAATTTAAATCCGAAATAAAAGTAATCGACTTTGTAAAGTCACGCTTTGTAAGAAAGAATCGGCCAGAAACGGTCTATTAAAAAAAAAACTGCAATCTCTATGCCCGCAAAAACAGTCCCTTCCTTTTTTCCGCAATTCCTTTTTTGCCTGCAAAATTTGGTGGTGACGGGTTAGGCTTTTGAAGATATAACTGCTACCTAAAAGTTGATCTTCACTACTGCTCCGGGTGCCGGACAACGCAGGCCTTTAAGCGTTGACCAGGAGCACATTGGCACGCAACAACCCGCCATGAAGGCTCGGTGGACTTGACAGGCTCGTCAGTCATGCGGTCGAGCACTCTCACACAAGTGGAACCACTAGCGACGAGTCATCCGCAGCCGCTGTGTTTCGAACGACGCAAGCACAGCTGCTTGCACAGAGCAACGGCGCCATCCCGCCGTTATTCAAAGGGGCGTCGCAGGGAGAAAGAGGCGGCGTGGGAGCGGCCACGATCGCCAGCGGGAATGTGGAGAGGAGGTACTCCTGCGACTCTGCTCATGGCCCACCCATAACGTGACGTCACGACAGCGCACTGGCGACTTAGGGAAGGGGTTGCATTCCTCGCCCGTGAGTGCAATGCCCGAGGGGTACAAAAAGAGCAGCTCGCGGCAGGAATGCTCTCTCTTGCTGCTGGCCTCCACCTGACTGCCCCGAGGGTCCCATTTGCTGCCCGCCGACCCCCGAACCGGAAGCCTCTCGACGACGACGACGACTTGGTGAGCTTCTAAATGTCTATTTTCTTTTTTCGGATAGAACATTCTTCCGCAGTGTGTTCTGCCTCGCGTTCGGTCACTAGGCTCTTTCCTAGCGTGCCCAGGTCTTCCCTATTTCGTACGAAGCTGGCGTGGCGGCGACTCTTCGCCACGCGTTGGAGAAACGTGTCGCGTACGAGTAACGCCTGCGTGTAGCTGGCACGGAAGCTCGCCTTCCCGGCCGGCTGGACGCAGTGTGACCCAGTAAATGCCGCTATTAAAGTGTGCCACAGCATAAATACTGGCCAAACAGCGTTGTGGGCATGACTCACACACCTCCTTGAGGCCCATTGTAACACTCATCCGCGTTTTGTTTGGGTAATTTTGTTGGTTTATTGGGGTTTGACGTCCCAAAGCGAGTCAGGCTATGAGGAAAGCCGTAGTGAAGGGCTCCGGAAATGTCGACCCCCTGGGGTTCTTTAACGTGCACTGACATCGCGCAGTACACGGGCGTCTACAATTTCGCCTTCATAGAAATTCTGCCGCCGCGGTCGGGATCGAACCCGCATGTTTAGGGTCAGCAGACTAGTGCCGGAACTGCTGAGCCACAGCAGCGGCTCATCATCAGCATTTTGTGTTTTTCCATGCAAACACATTGATGGAAGTTCATCGGGACACAGATCACTGTACAGAGCTTTCACTCTGTTCAGCATATCATTAGGAAGCCCTCCTTTGCGCACATACTTCCCTTGGCCAGCAGTTCAGTCCAGGCGGGAACAAGCTGGGCATTGGCTGCTCGTAAGCGGAGCTGCAGTGAAGGAGGCCGGCTAGGGTGGCTTGTTTGATTGCCGGAATAGCTCTCATGACGATCCGATAGCAGTTTTGCAGGTGGTCAGTAAGGGCGTCAGTTGGCTTTCCTTTAACACCAAGTCCACACATTGCTTTCTTGAGTTCTCTCAGGCGGCAGCCAACAAGCTTCTGGACATGCCCAACGCATTCAGCTTTCTTGATGCTGTTATTTCCATGCATGTCCTCACAGTGGCATAGCTCTTGGAATCACCATTACAGTAATTGTCCAGGTACTTCAAGCCTCTCGTTGCTTGTGACCTCTCAAGTATTCTGTATAAGGGAACCGTCCCCATACCACCTGCACTATATCTTTATGGTTTGCTTGGGAGGAAGTATCACTTCCTCTCCACTCCTGAAATGAAATGCTTTTTGAGCTCAATTATCTTTTGATTGTGCAAGACTAGCATGTGCTGAAAAGCGCCTCAGCATCAATAACTTTGCCCCGCCGCGGTGGCTCAGTGGTTAGGGCGCTCGACTACTGATCCGGAGTTCCCGGGTTCGAACCCGACCGCGGCGGCTGCGTTTTTATGGAGGAAAAACGCTAAGGCGCCCGTGTGCTGTGCGATGTCAGTGCACGTTAAAGATCCCCAGGTGGTCGAAATTATTCCGGAGCACTCCACTACGGCACCTCTTCTTCCTTTCTTCTTTCACTCCCTCCTTTATTCCTTCCCTTACGGCGCGGTTCAGGTGTCCAACGATATATGAGACAGATACTGCGCCATTTCCTTTCCCCCAAAACCAATTATTATTATTATCAATAACTTTTGTTGTGTCAACAGATTTCACAGGCACACACCCATTTAAAGAAAAGAATGGCCCCATTTCTGCCATGTTCCATCACCCGAAACACCGAACCCATCGCTCCCCACTAATACGACGAACTTCTGCAGCAGCATTGACCACCGACCCCGATTGCTACTTTTCCAGCCGCCGCTGAAAGCCCAGATGATATTCTGCCGTGGGCGGAATGACGCGAGGGGAGAGGCATGTTCATCGCCACACAGCTGGTGACGCACCTGCATGCCCTTTCCCTAACTGGCGCATTGCGTACCACAGCCGAATATTGTTCTCCTTTGCACGCACCATTCTTTTCGATGTGTCAAATGAATGCTCGAATCCACATTGCGCACACACCACCACACAGGCAGAGCACATCCCTTGGGTGAGGACGCTTTCCGAGCGTCAGTGCTGTATTCACTCATTCAGGGCATGTCAGCAAGGAAAACACAAAAAAGAAAAGACATTAATGTCCAAAACTAATCAGGTAGCACAGCTTCATACGATTTTTCGATGTTCCCAATCTTGGCGCTCGCTGAAACATCCGAGAAGTGGCTGGGAAGACGGGTGGTTCGTCGTGTAAATATTCCCAGTGAACTTGCGTCTCAGAACGTAGCCATACTAGCAGTGTTGGCGGTAACGCGTTACAAGTAACGGCTTTACCGGTAACGCATTGCTTTTTTCACTAACTTAGTAATGTACTCCTTGCTATTTCTGAAGTTTAACAGGTGACGTACTTACGTTAGTATTCTATCGTAACGTGAGGTGTCACATTACTAGTTACTTTTTTTTCCCATTGTCAGCCGAAGCGCCTCATTTTGCAGAAAAGAAAAGCACAGATCACTTAAGTGATGTTGCAAATAAACAAGATGTACAGGTGCTCTCGGCGGCCCTTTCTGCGGCTCGCATGCATGCCAGAAACACCTGCCCTTGACTACGCACTCACCTAAAAGAACAAGACAGAGTACCCATAAGCCACGAAACACGTGCACGAACACGCATTCACACACTTGCCTTCATCTTTCGCCCATTCCCAAACCAATCACACACACAACGCTATAAATAGTGGAAGCATGCCGAGCATCATGCAAAAAAACTGCAAATTTGTTGACAGTTCAGCGATGTTTTTTTGTGAAGATGAAGTGTCATTTTTTGTTTGATATCACATTCCGAAAATGGCTTCACCATGTGCCACAGAGTTAGAACCCATCACACATAACTCTACAGGCAACTTTAGACCACTGTAAAATTGCTAAGCTCCTGCACATTTGCGCAAAGTATCCACTTTAAATAAGGATTTCGGGTAATATAGTTGTTTTGGGCTAGAAGTTTTATGTGTAATGTAAGGTTTAAAAAATTTTTATCGTGAGTTCTTGCAGCGAAGACGCACTGATTAAAATTTATGGCGATGGAGTAACGGCAAAGTAACGTGCGGCACTTTTTTTCGGTGACGGCAACGGTAACGCGCTATCTTTTATTCTTGTTAACGTAGGCCGGTAACGCGTTCCTTTTTTTTTTGCGTTTCACAAGTGACGTATTTAGTTACTTTTTTTCGGTAACGTATACAACACTGCATGCTAGTCGGACTTTGCCACTTAAACAGCGTCTAAACAAGGCACAGACAAAGGCAAACAAACGTTCTTCGAGCCTCAGGCATATCCTTGCGGCCTCTTTAGAAGATAGTAAACAACAATAAATTCAAAACAAACTTACGAACGCCACTTAATGTTTGCGAACCGCTCATTCGCCCACCAGACCAGATCCTCTCCGCTATGCTTGCTTTCTCTGTGAATCCAGCCCGTTACCCTTAATGATAATTGGTTATCTTGTCTTCAGGTTACATGCAATGCCCACGACTTTGTTATTTCGACTAGGATGTTTCTAACTTAAGTTACCAGGGCACTTAAGTCTGCGTACGTGGAGGAATGCGAAAGCATGCAACTTTCTAGAACACGGGTTTTTTTCAGCGACGCCAGTACGCGATCTATTTATTAATGCGAAAGCCCGGGTTGCGTGTCAGTAAAACTTTCTCAGCACGATTACGGCGTTCTGTGAAGACAAAGGTGCAAAAGATAGCTTGTGTTAGATACTGTGTGATGAGACCTCGTTGTGCAAAAAAAATATGGTCGATCTGGTATAATTAGTTAATAATTTTATACGCGAAAATTACACTTCGACGCCACAATAGACACGGACGTCGACATAGCTTCTCACGATTTTGTCGTTCCATGACGATATATTTGCAAAAGTTTGGTGGTTTTCAATAGTTGGTGATGGGATCTTGCTGCAGAAAAAATTTGGTTGATGAAGTGCAAATGAATAATTATTTAAACTCGAAAATTACACTTTGACATATAATAGCCCGCGTTCAAAGGGTCCCTGAAAAGGCTGTGTGAGGTTGTCAATAAAATGCTCGCATTATGTAAAGTTCAGGCCGGGGCCTCGAAATGCTTTGCCTCTCGGGTTAACGTTAGTGGCGAACCCTATTTTGCTAAAATAGCGTGCGCCCCAACGCGGCTATACGTTCGGGCAACATCGCATTGTTGCCAGATTGGGCTATTTGTAGGCAAACTGGGCTATTTGGCCTGGCTGCTTTTTGATGGTTTGGCGTGGTGGCTATTTTTGACGTATACGCTCCCTGCAAATCTGAACGATGAGCGGAACGTTTTGCAAGAAGTACATCGTATTTGGTTAGCTGCTCATGCAGCTTTTTTCTATATTTCTTGCCCTCTTTGCTTCCGTGCCTGACAACTTAAAAAACTGCAGCAATTCTGGCTTAGAGCAGGATAATTTTCAATCGAAAACCGTCGTTCACAGACTGCGTTTTCACTTCCAGCTCCGTTCACAAAATGTAGTGGGAGGAGGATATATGGCCCAGCACTGTATTCTTTTCCTGGAAAGAGGGGGGGGGGAATGACCCTCGATATGCGTGAACCTGAACTCCGGACAGTTGCCACTACCTTTCGAGATCGCAGTTGTGAAAGGGAAGCAATGGTGCCTTCACTTCTCCAGTAGTTGCCTCGACTTGCTCCTCGCGTCCCCGGGGAGCGCCAATGGACCATTTGCAGAACACTGCAAGTAAGTTTCTCCGCAAGGCTTCTTTTGCAACCAAAACGTCTCATTTCCAGACGACACTATGAAGTTCGATGAACTTTCCGTGCCGCCAGTCGGTCTTGTGTTCGCGAGGAACGCCGCACCTGTGGAGACAGCCTCATGGCGCGTTCACACTTGGGCATTCGGCGGCGAGAGCAAGCGAAATCCGCTGCCGCCGAAAAGCTGCATCGTTCACACTTCCCGCCACCGCATCGCCGCTCATCGTCTGTATGTCGTCTGCTCACGGCGTACACAGATGTGGCAAGAGGTTAATCGATGCTGTCTACATCCCAAAACCGTATGCACGCTTGCGTACGCTAAATGCAGCTATTTGGTCGGATGTTACGCCATTTATAACATTCTCACATTTTAAACGCCTAGTGGCGCCATCTGGTGGTTAGGAGAGGAACCATTGTTGTCAACAAACCGACGCTTTTCTTAAGCCTAAAAGGCGAAGAATCGTCACCCGAAATAAAAATTAAAGCAAATTTATCGCTCAAACGTTTTCTTATGGGCGAGATAAGACAAATCGAAAGAGCGCTAGCTCTTTTATGACCAGTAAACGCGCTAAAAAAGGCAGTAACAGCGACGAATTCAGTCCGAAGCGAGGCGTCCTGCATCGAAGGGCGCCGCCATGTTTGTCGCCGCGGGTACTCGCCTTCCTGTTGGCTGACGAGATTCGGCGGATTTTTTTCCGGCGGCAGAATTCGGTCCTGGACCGATCGGCCTTTCCGCTGGGTATTCCGGCGGAATATCTGCCGCGGCAGCGGATTCCGCTCGCTCTCGCCGCCGAATGTGTGAACGCGCCATCAGAGGAACACCCGATGGGGACTCGGCGGCGGCTGTATTGTGATCAGCGCGTCGCCAACAAAAGTACCCGTCCCGCGTCCCTGTCTCCCCGTCTACTAGCGGATGTCTTTCTCCTCTTTTCGCCGTCACGGGCATAACCGGTCTTGAAGAACCTTAACAGCGGTCGACATGTCTGCCGCGTCAAGGGGCTGAGGAGACTTCGGCGAATGCCTGAGATACCTCTGGGCGCGATCAAATGACCAAGAAGCGCATTCTTCCTTTGACAGCGGTTTTCTTTCTTTTTTTCTGTGAAGAACTTGAGTGATCGTCTCTTTGGCATACGTTTGTCTCACCACGGCCGGTCTCGAGAGGAGCGCGCGGTTTTCTTACAGCCTCGCAAGGGGGTCAGTTTCCGCCTCCCGCCGCACATCGGTGGGGTCACCACTGCCCACCGCTGGATCAACCACCGTTTACGCAGGAGTACGCACGCTCGCTCCCAGTTCGGCCCATGTCAGTGGTAACCGTCACGCCTTTATATTTTACCTCCTACGCTTTACGCAAACACCGCGTAAAGAGCACCTTTGCCATTGAAAAATCTGAAACATTGCGCGCTCTCTCCTTTAGCACGACTGTGTATGGCCGAATGTATGCTTCGAGCACAGACGTCCAGACGTTATACCTATATATCTGGCTAAAAGCAAGGCTATCAGCCTGTTGTTTGTCTTCCGGCCGGTCTGAATGAGAGCGTAGAATAATATGTGACGTGTAAAACTTGTATGGCAAGTTTCTAAGAGTAAAGGACTCTGCAGCATAAATATAGCTCCTGCAATTTCAAGCGCAGTTGCTTTAATTTTGCACAACAGCGGCATTAAAAATTCATGGTGTTCCCCAGGAAAACGCATCATGTCATTCGCGAAAGGAACGGGTACAGACGGAACTCAACCCTGGCCGCAGGAGCAGAGCACGCACGCACGCACGAACGCGAAGTCCAAAATCTCTTGGAAAGGAACTCATGTCCGCCCTTCGCACCTGATGACAACGCGAAAAATAATTCAATTGTTTACAGTTACTGCTAGCACGAACTGCCAGCAAAGCAAAACTAGTTCGGAACTGCGCTCCGTCTCAATTAAATCGGCCTTCATGAGCGGACAGTCTTATCTGAGAGAAGATGACTACCAGCTTTTCATTATTCCCCTGCATTTTGCAGCCTCATGATCGCTTTCGATAAACCTCCCGAGAGCGTGAACTTTCCTTTCAACTGCATAATCTGAGGTCTTTTACAAAGACATTTAATCCAAATATTTTAGGCAGCTTCAGGACACGCCTCAGGTTTAATATACGTGGACAAGAAAAAAATGGCGCTTATGGTAGCTGAAGTTCCACATTGGACATACATAATTTCTGAAATTTCAATACTCAGTATGCGTCAATATCTGTGTCCCCATACGCAGCTATTAATAGTTGCTTCTGTTGCGTTCTGCTAACGTCAGTCAGGCCAGAATAGCGAAAACAAAGCTTGCGTCCAACTCGTAAACTCTTTATTGTGGAGAACTCGTGCCTCAAACAGAAAACAGTTCGGCGGCGCAGGGATAAAACATGTGATCGGTCAACTAAGGTCAGAAGGACGGGCGCTGTCGGTCTTGCAAAATTTAAAGGTGACAGGGAACTTGAAGCATTACACGCCTAATGTGCTTACGACAATTTTGAACATGAAAAGTTGATGATGATAATGATGAATCAACATTTATTGAGCCCGAAATAAATCAGTAGTGCACGCAGGCACCCGACGTAGTGGTTCTCTAGTTACGGGAGCCATACGTTCCCAGCAGCTCCTGGCCCCTGACCCTCAGTGCGAGCTGAATCGGTGGGGCGGGGCTGGATAACAAGGTCTCCCATCGCTCAAGGGGTTTGGGATTGGGGGTGTTAACGGGAAGGGGAGGGGGGTTGTCTTGAGTTCTGTGCACTCTGCCAAGACGTGTGGCAAGGTGCCCTTTTCTCTTTTGCAAAAAGGACAGAGCATATCGCGTTCCGCAGCTAGGGTACATGCGGTTTATCAGCACGGGATGCGCAAGCGATCCCGCCTGTGGTCGGCGCAGGATCGTCAGTTGCCTTTTGAGTTTGGTGTGCGGTTCTGGCAGTCTGCACCTTTCCTCTTGGTACATCCGGGTAAGTCCCGAAAGCTGATAACCGGGTGCGGTAGCTCTTCTGGCTCGTGCTCGGCCCGGATAGACATTTCTCAGGGATGGTAGTCGGCGATGATGTTTCCTGCTACCTGCGAGTGAGCCAGGACCCACACGAGCTCTAGAGCTCTTCCCGGAGGCTTGCAATTGGATAGAATGGCTCGGGCCGCGGAGGAGATTACCCCCCTGCGGAAGCTTCAGTAGGCTGTCTGAGTCGGTCACCACGGTGTCCGCGACGGCTGTGCGAGTGCGAGGGCCTCGACTGCTTCTTCGGCAACTGCGGGGTCCGCTGTCTTCAGGGACGCGCTGACGACCAGCCTGTCTTTAGGTCGTAACCACCACCGCCCGCTGCACGGTTACTGTGCTTTCGAAGCGAGGCGTCCGAGTAGAGGACTCTGGGGTTCTTTTCCAGCTTCCGGGCTATGGCTTTGGCCCGTGCGTTGCGCCTCTCGCCGTCCTTGCCCGGCGTCATGTTCTGGGGAAGGGGTTTTGTCCAAAGTACGGCTTCTCCGTGCTCCGTGTGACTGAGCCGGATTTTTTGATTAGAGAGGTGGGCTTCGATGAGCTCCTCCACCGTGTTGTGGACGCCCATGTCTAGCAGTCTGCGTGGACGAGTATATGGGCATGCCCAGTGCTTGCTTCGTTGCCCTACGAAGCATCGCGTTTAGGGCGTCGCTATTCGCCTTCGTCAGCTGGAGATACGGGGCGGAGTAGGTAGCCCTCGACACAACGAAGGCGCATACCAGGCGCTTTTCATCATCCTCTTTAAGGCCTCGGTTTCTGTTAGATACTCCCCGAACCATACTAAGTATCTGTTCGGTTGTAGTCTTGATCTTTGTGACGGCGACGTGTGCCTTCCCCTCGCTCTGAAGTAGTAGGCCGAGAATCCTAATCTACTGTGTTGGCTTGATGACTTTTCCGTCGATGGTGAGTGTCACACTCGGCGGCAGCTCCTTGGATTTGTCCGGTTGGATCATGAGCAGATCTGATTTCTGGGGAGCGCAGCTAAGTCCACACAACTCTGTGTACTCGTGCACGGTCGGTGCCGCCCACTGCAAGGCTTCCACCGTCCAGGAATCGGACCCGGCTTGGGTCGTGCACACCGTAATATCGTCGGCGTATAACACGTGGTCCATGCCTTCGATTTGCTTGAGTGGATTGGTCAGGGCCAGGAGGGCCAGATTGAAGAGATGGGGCGACAAGACCGATCCCTGAGGGGTGCCCCTTTCATCGAGCTCGACAGGGTCCGACTTCTCCTATCGTATCCTGATGGTCGCCGTTTGGTTTGACAGAATTTTTTTTATGTAGCCGAATGTCTTTCGGCCACACCTGGTCTTGTTCAGATTCTGCAACACGCTCGCGTGGGACACGTTGTCAAACGCTCCCTTCAGGTCGAGAAGAGTATCCCGCGCGGCGCGTGCCTCGTTGCGGGCTGGAAGAAAGACTTTCAAGTGCCATTGGCTTCCAGCAGAGATCAATACGCCTTACAACGTTCCTTGACACTTCAACACACATTAGTAGTTAGTATTCTTTTGAGCTATCGATGCAGTCCTCTCTCTTAATACCCCTGCCACACGGCAAATCTAATGTCATTCCCATCGAATGACATTTGTTCGACTTAATGTAATTTATTCTGCGTGCTGCTACACGGCCAAAAGTAATGCCATTTGCAAATGATGGCGATTGCGATGGAGAAAAAGTGCAGCATAAAAACATTTCGATCTATGCTTCAATATGTTTTGAAAAGTATTGTTTTGCGAACGGAAACCGATTTCAAAATTTTAACCTTGTTTCAATAACGCGTTGATCACTGCTATCCACCAGGAGTCCAAGCCAAGCCAAAGTTCATCCAGCGGCGGCAGACACTTTGATTAGAGCGTAAGTCTCCGACTCTGTCCCCTGAGCTCGGTTTTTTGCCCCGCCCTCGGCCATCGCGGATCCAGCAAGAATAAATAACAAACAACTCCGAGCGCACAACTACCGCAGCAATTGACACAGCCAGCACTCCGGACTCCGGCAACACAACGCACGCGCCTGCCGCTGGCTCATGGGCTGGCTACGGCTGGCTTTGGGCCACGCTACACAAAAAAGCCAAAAACATGCCTGCTCGACCATTCCGGTTGGCTGGTAGCGAGAGTGACAGTTTTATTTTTTTCTGGTGCTATTCGGTATTATTATATAAATGAATGAACGACTACAGAATTATACGGGCGTTAAAATATTATAATGCTTGTGTCGCGTTTGAAATTTATGTTCGGTGCATATTCTCACCAAGTCTCTGGTGTCGAGGGAACACATTAGCTCGGAGTTTGCTGGCGAATGAGTTCCCGAAACTCATTCGATACCTAATGTCGTTTTCATCGAATGTCATTATATTTTCTCGTGTGGCAGCAAACTAATGTCGTTTTGAACGAATGTCATTCGATGGAAATGACATTAAATTTGCCGTGTGGCAGGGGTATAAGAAAGTTGCGATGTATGTGAGGGTGAAAATAAGTGCATTCAGGATGTGCAAAAAGCGATATCGGCGTAATTAGGTTATATATATATATATATATATATATATATATATATATATATATATATATATATATATGTCCCAGCAATATATTTATTTGTCAGTTCAACGTCAGTGTACATAAGTCTGACTTTCAACTCTACAAGTATCGTCTCAAGCCATTAGCCACGGCGCTATGGGATTTACGGCTCACGCGTAGTAGAACATTTTCTCCACGATACAGTACATTTCTACTGGGACGAGAGCAAAACTTTCGTTCTCTGAGTTTTCATTCTCTTCCCCTTAGCATTAACTTGTCACTTAGTCACGGACCATGAGACATACGAGAGAAAGTCATCAGAGTATTTCCTTCTGGGTTTAAATCTACAAATGCTCGACAATTCTGAAGAATGGGACACTGATTACTCATTTTAAATGTTTTTATCGAGCCAAGTTTGTGATGAAGAATCTGTGCACATGTTGACAGCTCAAGCGTCTGCATTTTGTTTTATTTGATTTCGGTGCTGCGCTGACCATGAACCAGCGGGCTACAAAGCGTCGCTGCAGGTGCAGGCGTGCATCCAGCGGTAGGATCGTCGCGCCTCTAGCGGCGGCGGGCGCCGTAACTCCCGGAGAAAAATTCGCATTGTGCCAGGCCGATTCACAAGACGGACCGTTCGCGCGCGGCCCGCGCATCACGTGTTCGTGCTTAACCAAATGGAGAGGCGTGCTGTCGGCCCGCAGACTGGACAACCAAGGAAGTTCAAGTGCCTCTCCCCTTGCAGGGATTAGCGGCGGCCCGCGAAGGTTAATTCTGGCAACCAGAACTCTTGCTAATATTTCGGCTGCCGCATTTCGCTGAGTGGCGTTGAGCTGGCGCGCTGTTTTGACAAACTGCACTGCGTTCCCTAGGTACCGTGACAAAGCGATCGACTCGGCAAGCAAGACGACCCAGGCCATTGAGGAATTGGACAAAGGACCGCACCTGCACCATTCAATCGCAGTCATGGGTCAGGAGGAAAAACCAGTTTGATCAGCCTTGCCAAACGCTTAAAAATAATCTGGCAACAGTGGTACACCCAGCGCGCCGTCTGCTCTTTTGGTCCGCCGCATCCTCTTGACGCCATCGTATCGCAGGCCAGTCTTTAGTGGCACATGAACACGTGATGCCGCTTGTGAACGGACCGTCTCGTGAATCGGAATATATATATACAGAGCCTGTCCTTTCTCAAGACTGAAGATCCAGCAATCTTCCTCCCCTTCTTAAGGAGTTGGAATTCGCACACATGTCCGCCACACGAACCGATTAACAAGCAATCGGATGCTGGAATGAAGATGGGCACTAAAGAATTATACTAGAAAAGGGAGAAAGGGAAATAAAGAGAAGGAAAAACGCGCTGTCGCCCGATGTCCACCGAGCAGCCGCGGGGAGCGGGCAAAAAAAAAAGAGAGAAGAAAAGGAAAACGAGGAGCTGGAGGAGAGAATGGTCGCCCCTCAAGGCAGAGTGGCGGCGAGTACAGAAACAGGCGGTGGCGGATTCGCGGAACAGATAAGAATTATAAATGCATGAACTCGCGTGTCGCTGGCCAAAGCGAGTAAACAAATAAACAGAATAAAACGCAGACAAGGCACCAGACTTCCCTGGAGCCTCTTCGGAACGAGTAGTCAAGGCGGAATCAGCGGAGCAGTTAACTAGAACCACGTGGACTGTGTATGAAAACACACACACACACACAAAAGAAAAATTAGAAAGGCGGCAAAACATCCGATTTCGGGAAAGCGTCGGGGGGGGGGGGGGGGGGGTAAACGTGAATGGCGGGAGCATTTAGGCAAGGGTTCTTCAATTGCACCCCGCTCGGCAGCGTGGTCGATCTGGGAAGATAGGGGTAGGGGGAAGAGCTTTGAGTTAGCGGATGGGCGGCGAAGCTTGAAAAAGATGCCACTGGCGAGAAACGACCTAATAGGTTGGTCAAGCCCGCACTCCTAAGGTCAGCACTGGCTATGCAAGGGGCGTATGGAGGTCAATACACCCGGACATTCATTAATGCCGTGAGGAATTGTCTCAAATTTGTAAATAAAGTACAATTCGCGTTGCTCTAATTATCGGGTGTTTTGAACCCACCCTGTAGGACTGTTAACTTAATTGCATCGAAGGGTTGGTTTTTCTCATTAAAGGGGCTGTGAAGGGGGCTCTAATAAAGTTGCAGCATGCCTGGGACAATGAAGCACGCCGCTTTACGAATAGTGTCCAACAAGGATTTTTTAAATGCGCTTTTAAATGTAGAAGCTGAGTTATCTGTAGGTAAAATTTGAATTTCAGCGTCTTCGCGCCTTTCCCTCTCGTCTAGTCACTTTTTGCACGCTGTAAGGTAGGCGCTCCTACGCCGACCCTCCTCTGGGAGCGGAGCTTCTGACCCGCAGCAGCTAACCCGGCTTATTGGCCGCGGCCACGGCAGCTGCCTGGCGTCTGAAAGAATCTAACCAATGGCCGCCTCTCACCATGTCTAGGCAGATGCGGGGAACGGAGGAGGGAGCGAGCATGAAAAAGTCGCCGGGAAGAGCTCGCCAACTTTGACGCGTGATTGTGGGTCGTCTGCTGCGTGTAGAAGAGTAATTTGGCTCTGGTTTTCATGGCAACACATTGCAGTGATTAAGTTAGTTAATGTGCTCTCCTTGAAAGGCGTTTCAGAGCCCCTTTAATGTGTTTTTACAAGGGGAGGTTGAGTAGGGATAAGATATGCGCGCGGTGGGTATTAAAGCGAATTCGTAGAGGGTTAACGGTCTGCCCAATGTAGTGCATACTGCACACGCTGCATTTTAGGAGGTGTATTACGTTGCAGGAATCGCAGTCAAAGTTGACATTAATTTTCCATTTGAAGCCTGAAGCTGTGCACAGCTTGATGTTTGCATGTGTTTGCAGACCTGGCATCTACTTTTTCTACGGGGTCGACACCCCAAAACTGGCTGGTTATTTGATTTTGAGTGTATTAGAATGGTTAGAATGTTTTTCGGTCCTCTGTAGACTGTGTGAGGGGAGCAGTGAAAATTTTCGCGAGGCGCTCGCTTTGTTCGAGAATGCTGAAATGTTTTCTGAGGACTTTGTTTACGTTAGGCTGGTCACCGGTGAAGGCAAGTACGAGATTTGCCCGGTGATCTGTTTGCTGGCTGTATCGGCATCCCTCCAGTATTTTCTCTCGGTTGAGTTTAGATGCCTTTTCAATGGCATCGTCGACAATAGCGGGGGGGGGGGGAGGGGGGGGGGGGGTTTCGTTGCTTAATAAGGACTTCTCGCATGCGTTTGGAATTTTTTACGAAGTCTTCATCTTGGGAACATATACTTTTAAATCGATGTGCGCAAAAGTATGGGATGCTTGTTTTAGAGTGACGAGGATGGCAGCTTTGGAAGTGTGGGCATTGTTGACGGCCTGTCGGTTTTCTATATACACTGGTGGTAAGTGAGCTTTCGTTTACCGAAATCTCAACACCTAGGAAGTTAATTGTAGTGTGGGAGCACGTGTAAGTGAAAGATATGCTGGGGTGGACGAGGTTGAAGTTTTCAATAAAATGCATGAGTTCTTGCTCTGTGTCAGTCTAAATTAAAAAGATGTCATCCAAGTAGCGTTTGTATAGGGTGGGCTTAATGGGGAAATGTTTCCAAAATTTAGATTCAATACTATGCATGAAGATGTTGGCGTAGTTTGGGGCCATCCTTGTACCAATGGTTGTGCCGTTAGTTTGTAAATAGTGTTCATTGTTGAATTCGAAGTTTTTATATTCGATTACGATTTTCGCCAGTATTTCTATAAAACGTGGAGCAGGGGAGCATCAAATCACTGTTCGAAGCGTAAGAACAAAACAGAAAGGAGGAATCCCCAGCTCCACGTGTTTCAGAGATGTTGCTCACAGCAACATCTTGCAAGAAGCTGCAGGGAAGAGAAAAGTCGATTAGACGGTAGCCAGTCGTACTTGAGCCGTCTACATTGAAGGATTCACAACCGATCCTCTCAACAGGTTTCCTGAACCTTGCGCTTCATCGTGCCGGTTCATCACTGCCATTCTTGCTAGTGAATCGATTATTTTTAATGTTCTCTTTATACTCCATTTGCCATCTGCCATTTTTCATCGAGCCATCTTCTGGGCAAGTACTATGTTTGAGATTCGAAACAGAAGCAGAAGCGATCACAGCCGTAGTTATGCAAACACGCGAAACACACACACACAAAGACGAAACACGCTACAAGAGCAACACTAGCGGCATATTTGCTATGAAAGTAAATATTTACAACAATATATTATCATTTAGTATGCACCAATTACTTGCCATACACACACACAAGCAAAAAAACCACGCCATAATGAAGAAAACCGCCAATGACAACAATAAACAAACCGGCCTCCGAACTCCATTCGTCATTTTTAAACGTCAGGGCGTGCGGCACACTTCGGCGCGATGTTTGAACCACTTTGAGCGGGCGCTCGAGGCCGCGCTTCCACAGAATTGTTCCGCATAGTGCAGTCGATTTTTCTGTGCCAAAATTCCAAATTAAATTTTTTGTCGGGAGGGGGGGGGGGGGGGTGGGCCCCTACCATATCCCTTAAAAGCAGACTGATATCGCTGCCTTTAATATCTTTGTTATTACTTTCTTCATCGGGCGCACACGTCCACAAGAGAATAACGATAACAAGAAGGGATCCCCTTCCAGGATTCCACCACCCAATTGCATGCTTCAGCGTTAAAGTGTGTGTTAACGAGTTAGTAACTAGGGCCACCTAGCAAACACGCATGCAGATATTGAGCCAGGTGATGGCAACAGAAGCATATAGCGCAAGTATCGCGAACCTTCGTGATATAGTTGCATTGGGCATTTGAATGCTTTATATTCTGCAAGGTACAAAGTTCCACTTTTTGGTACGTACAGTGTGTACATAAAATTATGCTACACATAACCCATAATGTTTTTCAAATATTTTTCAAGCATTGTTCATTCTTTACTGCCATTGACAGTGCCTTCAGTTTTAACACTTTTCTAAACAATATTTTCTAAAGTATATTTTTATGCAATTTACAGAGTTCCATCATTGGAAAGGACAGGAGGAAGCGAGCCAGGTGTTCAAGTTCGTAATATCCACAGGTGAAAAAAAGGCTCGCCAACGGATGTACGAGGGCCTACTACACTTGCAAACAGGTCAGGAGTGGCATGACCAGGCCGAGGCAGCAAGACTCGTGTGATGAAAAGTCAGGGAAGTTGCAACTGCTGCAAGACGTGCCTTTCTTTTGTGATCGTTATAAGAGACGAGGGTACTGTCAAGGTCTCGTACCAAACGACGCATTATGGGCATGATGCAGATGTTGAACACCTGAGTATGACTGACCAGGACAGGGCAAGCATTGTGGATGACGTTTCGAAAGGAGTGCCCATGGAGACAATGTTCCAGAAAATATGGGAATCAGTGACAAGCAAGCTAACCCCTCGGCATTTGACAAATCGCATGGACTTGCACAACACCAAGCGGCAATATAACCTTGCAGTTCTTGAAATATGTCACGATAATGATGCTGTGAGTGCAAGCATATGGATGCAAGGCATGAAAAACAAGGGGCAACCTGTTGTTCGCTTCTACAAAGAGCAGGAAGTTGTTGACCCAACGAATAACTTTAGTACAAAAGACTTTGCTCTTGATTTAATGACGGAGACACAGGAAGAGCTGATGAAAGTTTTGGGCACAGGAACAATCTGTGTTGATTCCACACATAGAACAACGGGGTACCAATTTGAACTGGTGACTGTTCTGGTGCTGAATGAATATGAAGCAGGATTGCCCATGGCTTACTTCATCTGCAGCACGGTTAATGAAAAAACCCTGGCAGCATTCTTTGAATCTCTCAAGTCCTCAACAGGAGCCCTCTCAGCTAGAACTTTCATGACAGATGATGCATCCGAATACTTAAGGCTTGGTCAACAGTCATGGGCCCCCCTCAACATCGACTACTCTGCACAAGGCATGTGGATAAAAACTCGAAGCGACGGACTACTGAGAAGTTAAATGGAAAAGAACTCGCAGCAGATGTTTACCATGCTGTTCGTGCACTGCTAGAGTGCCCCAAAAAGGATGAGGTGGCTGAGCTTCTCGAGTAATTTCTGGCCAACAAAGACCCCAGGCTTCAGGAGTTTATTCACTACTTCAGAGAAGCCTATGCTCACCACCTGGAGATAAGGGCCTACAGTTTTCGAACTGGGCTTGGCACCAACACAAACATGTATATTGAAAGGATGCACAGGACTTTAAAGCATACTTTCGTGGAAGGTAAGAAGAATCATCCTGTTGACAGGCTCATCAGTGCACTGATGGACATGACATACGAGTATTTGATGAAGAGGGTAGAACACATTGTGAAGGAAAAGAGAACGAGCAAGATGAGCCGCATCGAGAAGATCACAGATCTGCTGGGGCAATTACTACGCCTACCAAGAGGAACGAAGATCGAACATGGACTGTGCAATGCTATTCCACAAGAGGCCTCACATACAGGACCTCAAAAGAGATAGGTAGTGCTGCTGCCCTCTGAAGTGCAGCGAATACATGGTGTGTGTGCATAGCTATTCATGTGATTGTGAGGAGCACCGAATGTGCTTAGCGATCTGCAAACACATTCACTCTGTGGTCATCCCTGGCACACCTGAAGGAAGAGATCAGAAGATCCTGAAAGCTACTGAAGCAGTGTCATCCAATTCAAAGACAAGCGAGGCTTTCCGCATCTTGGAAAGTGTTTGAACAGCAGAAGCCTCCACAAGCATGATAAACTCTGACTTGACCTTGGTCAAGATGGAAGTGCTCAAACAGTATGTCGCAGAGAAAGAAATTAATCATGAAGTGCACAAGGCCAGCAAGCTTTTGGACCCTGTACTGAAGGTTTATGAAGGAACTAAGAAGGAAGAAATGCCCCACACATCAAGGGAGCCAGCAAATAATAAAATCGAACACCAAGTCAGGTTTCATTCGACTAATACCCTCTTTACACGGGCAGCCTTAACCGTGGTTAAGCTTAACTACAGTTGAGGCGTTTAACCACGGTTAGAGTTAACTGCAGTTCGCCGCGCTTACACACAGTGTAGCCATCTCGGTTTGTGCGACGAAACAGATCATGTGATACTCGTCTCATTGAAGTTAAAACGTCGCCCACTCAGGCGTATTATTAAACAGGGCTACGTTGAAAAGAACACATAAGAAGAAAAACGTTGTTTCTTGTGCTAAGACCGGCTTGAAAACTTTTTTCTTTGTGCTTTTGGTTGTCGTTAGCAGAAATCTAAAAATAAGTTCTAAACAATGATCACAGTCGACTTCGTAGCCGACTGCGCGTTCTGCTTTTGCTACTTCAGCCTCTTTTCCCCGTGACTGCTCGCTGCGACGCATCACTGCTCACTGCTATCGTTGTTTATTTTCGTGGCTTTTCTTTCACAGTGAGTGCTGTGCTTATGTAGTAAAGATCCTTCGGACGTCTTGTGTGTCAAGCCTATGTTGGCCCTTAGCAGCCTTGTTGTGAACGAGGGCGACGCTCAATTTTGGGCTGCATTCGTGGCGCATCAGGCAGCGCTACAACGCCTGCGCGTACAGATGCTGGCGCTGAGCGCTGAAATTGTCATGCTTGAAGAGACGAGGTAGTGACACCGGGGACGTCCGAAGCTCTTTTTGTTGGCGGCGGCGCACCTGTCCGTCCGTGATCTGTCGGCGTGACCCGCGCCCAGACTCGTGGTACGAGACGACCCTTCCGCACCTTCCGGACAGCGGACTCCGAGAAAACTTTCGGATCAACCGCGGCACATTCCGGTACACGGTGGCTGTTTGTGGAAGCATGAGACGGCAAGATACCAACATGCGGAAAGCGATTCCGCTGGAGAAACGCGTGGCGATCGGCTTGTACCGCCTCGCAACACCAGCAGAAGAGCGGACTGCTGCCAACTTATTTGGCGTCAGCACTGTGTCAGTTAATTTAATATTTCACGAATTTTGCAGCGTGGTTGTGGCGCAGTTGGAAGCACGATTTGTGAATTTCCCAACACCAGCTGAGCTTCACGAGCACATGTGCAAATTCACAGCAGTCACTGCGGTAATTTAATATTTCGCGAATTTTCCGGCGTAGTAGTGGAGTAGTTGGAAGCACGATTTGTGCATTTCCCAACACCAGCTGAGCTTTACGAGCACATGTGTAAATTCACAGCAGTCTGGTTTCTCTCAAGGTGTCGGTGCAGTGGATGGCTGTCATATCGAGGTGTGCCCCCCAAAGCAAGAGGCTGCTGAATAATAGAATCATAAGGGGTAGTACAGTGTCGCTCTACTTGCTGTCGTCGACCACACATACAGGTTCCTATGCACAAATGTTGGGAGCCCTGGTACGAACAATGACCTGGCACTGTTTCAGAAGTCTCGACTGCCAGCTACTCTGGCTAGTGAGCTGTTCCGACAAGAAACATAGCTCATTGAAGGTGTGGGAGTTGGCAGAATTCTTGGTGATCAAGCTTTCCTCTTGCAGACGCACCTGATTAAGCTGTACCTCTTCGAGGTGCATCTGGGTCCCCCTCACAGACCTTTAACTACCGGCTGCCGAGTGCCAGACGTGTTGTCAAAAATGCTTTTGGATGTGTCAAGGCACGCTTTAGAATGGTGCTGAAGGGCCTTGAGTATGAAATCCACAATGTCAGTTATGTGATCCGTGCTGCTTGTGGGCTGTACAACATTTGTGAGCAGCTTAGTGACCACTGTGATTCAAGCTAGTTTGGTGTGGTGCAGAGCGCTGATGAAAGGCGGCCTCAGCCGGTGTGCACCAGCAACCGGGAAGAGATGTCAGGTGTGGCTGTCGGGGCACCCTGGCCAAGCACCTTGCCTTGAGCTAGAACCCAGTCCGTGGGGAACTCAAGAGCAGCTAAGAAGGACACCTCTACCAAGAGGAAAGAGCCCTGAACAGAGCTACGCATCATTATTGAAGGAGCAAACTCTGGGTTCGGCTCACCTTAAATGGCTACCATTGCACGCACATGATGCATACTCCTTACTGCGGTGAAGGTTATGAGGGTTACAACTAGTGTAATTTTCGTAATCTACGTGTTCTTCATAAAATAGGTTTGGTTTATGGAGTTTTAACGTTCCAAAACGGCTTGGGCTATGAGTGATGCCGTAGTGAAGGGCTGCAGAATTTTCGGCCACATGGGGTTCATTAACATGCACTGACATTGCACAGTACACGAGTGTCTTGCTTAACACCTCCATTGAAAAGCTGCCGTCGTGGCCAGGCTTTCAGAAAATAGTCTTGCATTATATAGCTAATGTTAATTATTGGTTCTTGTTAAACTACAAAACGAAGTGGTTCGTACCAACTACTAGTATTCCTCATGACAAACAAACCTTCACCTACATGCAACCATCTCTAATGAACTAATAATGATTTCATTACTTCCTGTAAACAAATCTCTTTCTTCAAACAGTTTTGCTCACAGACGATAGTGAAATGCCAGCATGAGCTTTCCATTTGTATATGATTCATTCTTGTTGAGGACTGCTGTTTATGTTGCTGTTTCATTGCCATTGTACTACCTTTTTCATTGTTGTGTTTGTGTCACATGGTCTGTGTATTGGCAGCTATTCTATCACTTGCAGTTTGCTTATAATTTTCGTGTATAACTGGCCATCGTCTTGCCACATTGCCAATCAGCAACTTGTTGGTACCTTGACAAGCAGTACAAGCTTTTAGTCTTGCACTCCTACTTCTGAAAGCAGAAGTACTTGCTGAGGAGTTAGTTGGTTCATCATAAAGTTGAATG
Source organism: Amblyomma americanum (assembly GCF_052857255.1). Taxonomy (NCBI): domain Eukaryota; kingdom Metazoa; phylum Arthropoda; class Arachnida; order Ixodida; family Ixodidae; genus Amblyomma; species Amblyomma americanum. The sequence continues at coordinate 140,603,230 of NC_135503.1, forward strand.
GCACAAAGGAACAAACACAGGAAGACACAGCAGTGGTGCTTTTTCTGTCTATGTGTCTTCCTGTGTTTGTTCCGTTGCGCCATTTAACTTTATTCTAAAAGCAGTATAGTGAATGAAAGACATTCACTATATAGACCTTTTCAATAAGGGCACCCTGGGTATCACCATATTTTTTCGCTAGGCTGTTGCATGCACCCGATGCTAGCCCAATGGAAGCGGATACCTCTGACCAAAAAAGCTGTTGGTGCTTACAATCATATTACAGTGACCATTTTATATCTAGTCAAAGCTTAAGCAATAGTTGCGAGAAATTTTTTTTCCTTTTGCTCATGAAGGTAACGAAATCATGTCGGTCACAGGTGGAAGCTTCATATTTTTGCACACATGATTCACACACAAAGCAAACACAAAAATGAAACGTAAATGTGACCCAATGGTAAGAGCTTTGAAAGACTGATAAATTTCATTACATTCCCATCCCAACTAGTTAAACCAAAGTATGCTTTTGTGAACAATTTCATGTCATTACTATTTTGCTGTTGTCAAAATTCCCCACTGTTCTATAACTCTATAAGAAAACCAGTTATGTTGCAAGAAAAATATCAGCCTTGTAGCAAACAGTTCCTGGTGAACATGCAACAGCCATTGGTTCTGAGTGGAGAAGAAGGTGGAGTGTTACTGCGAGAGCAGCAGCAATGTACTTGCAACAGACTTTTTTGATTATTGCACTTGTGTACCCCTGCAGTGTATGCATGGGCTCTGTTAATAATTAATACTGCAAGCTACTACGGTAGCCAGCCCGCGCAATACAATTCACTGTTTAAAACACAATACAAAACTTTCAGCAGTAAAAGACCTTTCATCTCATCACATGCTGTAATATCAAATACCTTCCAGCTGTTTTGATCACTCTTTATTGAGCAAGCCATTATGTTCTTTGTTATCTAGAAATTTTGCAAGAAGTTGCACCATGCTTGCATTTATGGCATTCGCTTCCTTCTGGAGGCACACCATTATTTTGCGCATTTTGTGTGCCTTGCGGTCAGCCTTTGCTGCTGCTTCACTTTCTCCTTTATGGATGGCAACTAGCTGCTCTATAGCAGATCCTTGTCGCTTGTGGCGGCTCTTTTGGGGTTCCCTTCTTTTGGCGCTTGTGCCAGCACCGACACTGCTGCTTGCCGCTGCAGTGGCACTGCTGCTTACGCCAGCACTGGCTCTGCTTGTGTCGCCGCTGCTGTTGTCCGTGCTTTGCAGTACAGGTACTGCAGCAATGGCACTGCAAATGGGGGAGCTGGCCGCAAGTTTTGAGAGGTCGTCTCTTCTGCTTCCTTCAGTCAGGCTGTCCTCCCATGACAGGAGCACTTCTGAGCCGTCCGGTGCCTCATTGACAACTGGCAGCTCCACATGATGAAACATACAAGACAACATGTTATCATCTCAGAAAACAGAGCAATCATCCGCTTCAATAGAAAAACACGAACTTGTGATGGCCAAACTGGAAAGAAGGCAGCGGTTCAAATTTTTGTTTTTCTGAACATAACTAAATAGATATATGAAAATCCAGACATGTACATCAGCATTCCCTAGCCCCAACTTTCACATGAACCAATGGGTTCAGTGCAGTTTTTTCCTGAATACTGTTGCGGAGTGTGATCGCCTTCCTTTAGGCTTATGTGACTCGAAATATTTTGTGAAGGAGTTGGAGAATTTTTGTACGGCTCCTAGTGTTGGTGTTGTGATGAATGGGGGATTTTATGTCCTTTAAGTGACTTGTGGCTGTTGCGGCTAATGGTTTTATGGCTTTTATAATTGTGTGCCACTCCTGCTTGGGCCATAGTTATGGCTCGCAGTATGTACAAATAAATAAATGAATGATCATCTGAACAAGACAGTATACCAAACTGATACATGTCAATAACAAGCAATATGTTAAACATTTGCAAGCATGTGGTGCATGGTTGACCAAGGGTAAACCGAGCTGATGAGGTTGAGTTGAACAGAAGTACATGGAAAGTGAGGTGCGAACTCTGGCACATCTAGGCGCTGCGATTTGAAGACGCAAGTGCCATTTCCGCTCCCGTTTGCCATTAATGCCCATGGTTGTGGGAGTAGCTTACTCTACATCCCCCCCCCCCCCCCCCAAATGTGTCCAATGGTTCCAAAGGAAGGATTGCTGGGTCAGTTGATTCATCATTCAAGGCTTAAAAACAGCACGAAAAATGGGATTATACAGAAAGAAGGAATATCCAACACTGAACCTGCAAATGAGTGTATTTTATGTGAAATGGCAATAAATACAGAAAGAATGCACGAAGAGCTCATAGACGAAATCTTAATACAATACAGATATTACGTATATACTTCGAGCGAAGACAGCGCAAAAAAGGACAACCAAAGAAGAGGACACGACACAAAGAAGGCTTCTCTTGTGTGGTTGTCCTTTTTTACGCTGTCGTTCATTCCAAGTATGAATCACCAACTAGCCCACCACTTTGTTTTATTGAATTACTTGGACATTACAGATATCACAGAGAAATTTATTATCTCTTTGCTACTTCCCTTCAGTGTTCCTGTAGAGAACAGTTCGCAATAACAGCTTATGATCCACAGGTTGCTGTATTACTCCACTGTATTCAAGCCCAGTTGCTAATAGAATCAATGGACGAAGATGAGTATCTACAAGAGAAGGATGAAGGTGAGGCTGCATGTGCACATGTGTGAAAGATGAATTTTCATACAGCACTAGCAATATTAATATATCACGCAATAAAGGCACCGAAATTCTGGTGCGTACCATAACTTCATTTTACTAGAGATTTAAGTCGTATCCATCCGCAGTGTGTGCCTTTTGACATGATTCCCACCCGAAATAAAAAGGACGCAACCTAAACCAGCAATGCACATTGAACTCCCTGTACAACAAAGAGGTCTTTTCTCTGGCATGGTAACATTAAGCATATGGGGAGACAACCAGTTAACTACCGACATGTAGAATCGCTAGAAAAAAACAAGGATTTATGGACGAGCAGTGGGAGTTGCTTGGCTAATTGGTTCACGTTTCATGACAAAGAACAACAGCACAAGGCAAAAATGTAGACGTGGAGGCCAGTGCCCATGTTTGTGGGAGTGGCTTACACAACTGCTCGAGTCTGTTCTTTATTACCTATTGTTGGCCAGCATTTTATAATGAGTACAAGTTCCGCACTGAGAAATGAGCTGCAATAGAATTCTGAAGTGATCTGAACGACAGATTACACGCAATGGTATAAATCACAAATTACCTCTAAACTTTCCTCGACTCGCCCATCATCGTTGATGGGAAGGCAGCCGAAGAAACTGGAGCTGCCAGTAGAAAATCCATGAGACACCAGGTGACCCAGTTGAAGTGCCTGTCCATCTCAGCTGCCTGGACAAAAATGATGTGAACTATTATATGTGTTGCTAAAAAAATTTGAAGATTGTGATCACAGCATTTCTCTCAGTGGATTAAGCTTCACTGCACACATTCTCAATGCAAGAATAAAATTTCATAGATAAGTGTCTAATGCATATGCACAGGTACTGCTGAAATTAATGCATGCAATTTACATTTGCAATGTGGCTAAACTACATCCTGCTAGTTGCTGCTTTGCAAATGAAGCCACGACTGTGCATTATGGTTCAACTATTGTCATTCTAGCAATATCTTACTTGGTTAATTTCTAGATTTATTTATTTCATATATCCTTCCCAGGCTGCACTGTGTATACTACTTCACAAATGCTGCTAGTACACAGTGAAGCCTGGTAAAGAAATATGAAATAAATCCAGAAATTCAATTAACTACATTGTTGCTCTAGCAGGTGGCCAGAAATAGCGACGCGTACAGCAATGCTGTCAGCGCTGCAGCTCGCAATTTGCAAATAAAAACGACGAACAACACGTGTGTAACGAGGAAGACGAAGTTTGCACGCAGCTCCGTGCACGCGTGCACGAGCGGAGATTCTAATTGCTGCGTATGCTGCTCCTGCCTGAGGACATTACTCTCGAGTCGTTACTACCTCAGCAATGCATTCTCAAGATCGTTTTCGACACTCCAGAACTGTGCGACGACGGCGAAGAGAATCGATCGACGCGTTGCTCCAGCGACAACACATGCTACTGTCGCACATGCGAGGCTGACGTAAGCAGTTAAGCTGCACTATGAAAACAGCGCCAAGAACCCGATAGCACGAGCATCGTTCGGTAAAGGTCGCACTTACCGGTATTTCTTGTTGAGGTTTTCCATTTTCAGCTTCACTTGTTTGCTGGTGTATGGGCCTTGTCCAGGCAGCAGCCCGGCGTTCAGTTCCGCTACAATCACAGCATATATCCGAGCGTTGCGCGTGTTACCGCGTCAGATCCGTGTCAGATGTGTATCAGGGCCGTATCAGGGCCGCGGTTGTTGAATCAAGCCAGATGACACAACTCTGGGAGGACGAGTCGTTCGATGTTGCTGCTGCCACGGGCGCCGCCATCTTGTCGGTTAAGTAGCAAACGGTGGTCAGCAAGCTCGGTTTGGGTAACTGTGGTTAGGTGGCGTAACTGCAGTTTCGAATGCCGTATGAACGCGGCTAACTATAGTTACGGGGAACCGTAGTTACCTTAACTGTGGTTAAAGGGACACTGAGGAGAACTCTATCAAATTTTTTTTTGTTAGCAAAATTTGACAGTTCGCCATTTTATGGCTTTGTTGCCGCTTGTCCGGGCGCGAAAGATGCATTTATTTCAAAGAAATTTGGATTCGAAGTTGAAACAGTTTTTCCCGCCCCTCTGATTCAAACTCAGAAAACTCTTATGACGCCACAGCAACTCTTATGACGTCACAGAACGGAGTGACGTGAGTCGTGATGTAAACGCAGGCTCCGTAATTTCTGACAACTAGCGGTGCTGTGCGCAACCTTCCTTTGCAAGCCTCAGAGATTCGTGACTTCCATGAAGTAAGGAAAATTCCTCCAAGGTGGCGCCTCTTGTCAAGGAAGTCATCACGCTTGTACTTGCGAGATTGGCCTGTGGCGGCGATACCTGTATTTTGGTGATTGCTATTTTCTACATTACAACAGCTTTGTTTTCAGGAAGAGTGGCGTTTTTGTGATCAGGAGCTGCTATTCTATGGATACAAGCCAACTTCAATTTCTCCTCAGTGTCCCTTTAAGGTCGCCCGTGTAAATGCGGTATAAGAAGCAGAAGCTGTCCAGCTCAGGTACAGGCTTTTCAAAGCCAGCTGAGTTTCAGGAGGAGAACATAAAAATTCAAATCCTTAACAGCAATGCTGAGGCAACTATTATATTAACATCTCCACGACACAACTACATATGAAATATGGGATCGACTCTATGGCACACTCTTCTGGTTTACAACCCTTGTACAAGTTCATCTGTGCACTTGTAGGTCTCACCTATGAGGTATGCAGCTGTCTGGAACCAGATGGATGGTGTGCGCGTTAGAGTGCGAAAGACACCTCCATACCAGCCATATATGCTGCAGGTAAGTATATTTTCCTTTTAGCTCAGTGTGTTGCACACTGAAACAACTGCAGAAAAAGTTTCGCTGCATCTGGCTGAGCCAGACCATTTTTTTCTCTCGGCAGAACCTGACTGCTAGAGAGCGCGTCTCCGAGTTGGCGGATAGGGAGGCTCTAACCAAGCACCTGAAGTGTACAGCTTGCAAAAGGCGCAATAAGTTTGTTCAAATGAGGGCACCTTCTGGCATGGTGTGTCTTATAAGTACAGGGTGCTTGGTAAGAGTGGTGCGTGCACCCGCGGACCAACAGGGATTTCACTGCCTTGACACATTCCTAACCTGTACATGCTTCCTTTTTCGTCACGCCTATGGTTGCACATTGCTGGCAATTCACAAAGTTGCTGTTAGGGTTCAACTTGATGTAGACATGTTCTGAACAACTCAGCTAAGTGACACATGGCACTATTATGCGGTGTCAAATAAGAGTTAATTGTGTGCAGAGCTAAAATTGACGACTGTTCTAACTTGTGCTGTTGTGATGTCTTTCAGCTGACAAACAACCAAAGAGAGACGTGAAAGCAACATTGCTGGCCTTTCATGATTGTACTGAAGATGTCATTAGCATCAGCTATTGAAATGCTTAGAAGATCGCAACATGTACTATGCCTTGCATTTTCTTCAGATTCTAGTATATTGTTATCCGCTTGTCATAGCACTGGAGTGAACCTATATCTATTTTGTTCCTGCAGCTGTGTTGTCGTCCAGTCTCTTTGCAGGTACATGCATCCAGAGATTTGAATTTATCACCATGCATTGTCTGGCATGCAGTGCAGAAATAAACAAAGCTGCAACACTTTCTAAAGATGCAAGTTGTCAGCGCAAGCTCTCGTAAATTATTAAAAAAAAACAATTGATACAGTGTAGATTTTTTTTACCTATTCTCTTAAGCAACCACATAAATGAAAGTAGATACACTGAGGTGTGACAACTGAACTGATGTATGAATTGAGATATGGTTAAGTGAGCGCACAAAATAGACAAAGGGACCGCAATAACATTATGCATAACAGTGTTCAAAACGCTATGCTGTTGCAGTACTATAGAATCTGCAGAAAGGGCCACACAACATTTCACTGAGTGAATAGGTAAGGTGGATTAGCCTGCATTCATAGTGGCAGTCATTAGAACAGCTGCATGGCAAGCTCTTTAAGAACGCATGTCAGTCGTCAGAGCCTATTTTTATGAAATAAGTATAGCATTAGCAGTGCACAAATATTTACTGTTTACATTACCATAGACTACATTGGTAACAAAAGCTTGGATGATCATCTCGTGATCTGCGTATGGACCTCCTTCACCCCGAAACGTCACGAAGATGCGGTGGCGCTGATGTTAGCAGCGACTTTCGCATTGTAGGAAAAACAGGTTCCGCTTGCCCGTGCCTACCGCAGCTGCCGCAGCTACCGGCGGCTGCTTCAAGCCTGTGCACTGCAGAAGCAGCATGTATTGACCAGCTGCGTCACTGCTGGATACGCATATTAGCACAAAAATATTAAATTAGCCTCGATAGGTTTCTTGCGCATAAATGCCGCATTCGGAAACTGGCTAACAGGCATTGGGCCACGGTAGTAAAGTCGATCGGCACTGCCACTCAATGCACTTAATAGCATGCAAGTTACTGCGTTCATTCACCTGAACTTTAGGATAGTAGGCTGATAATTGCTCAAGGAAAAAAAAGACATGCAGCTGCACACGTACTTATCATCTTGAGCCGGAGTGCACGGGGCGCCGACAGGTTCACTCGCCCCCAAGGAATGTGTTTTTTGTTAATAACACACCATGTTTTAATGGCGCGTTTTATGACATTTAATATTTACTTGAAACTGTTTCTTGATATGACGACGTAATTATTTCATTCGAGTAGAAAGAAGTCTGGTAAGTTGTGTCAATCTTGCGCGGTCGCGTTGGTGTGCTTAGAATAGCGTACCATAAGTGTGCTAAACGCCATATGTTTTTTCATTGCATCATGCATGTGTCATGTTTCATGAGGTAGTACATGATCGCGAAGCTTGCTTGGAAAGAAGCAGCCGCAGGCGTGCTACTAACAGACACGTGACGAGATTGAGAGGGGACGCGGCAATGAAAAGTGTTTTCGTTATTCATGCATGCGATATGTAACTAAACTTGGTGCAAATATGAAATTCCTACGCTAGTTTCAGTAATTCCTTTTATTTATAGCTATACCTGGTGCATTTCTGGATAATTATAATTAACACCGTCGTCAAGTCCTCCCAAGGTCTCAAATAATTGAGTAGATAGTGCGCAATTTTTTTATGACAGCATGTACATAAAGCCCTTTTCTGTATGACGACGCGATTAGTTCTTTTTCTATATGATCAGTACTTATGCATGCATAGTTACATCAAAACGTTTCTTACAAAAAATAACTAACACAAAACTGCACGTGTAGGAAAAAAAATCGAGAGATTTATTACGCTCCTCAACGTCTCAGGAATAGTTTGCGACAAATGGAATCATTTGATTTTCATGCGAATTACGAAGGTGTGTGATCCAGTCGGAGAAAATGTGAGAGGTCAGAAAACGAACCTCAAAGCTTATTCCCTCGTTTATGGCATCTTCGCTTTCGCTTTGGTCAAAAAAATGCGGCACTGAAATCAAAGAAATTACCTCACAATTTTTGACGACCACACTTCTAAAAAGCGTAATTTATATATTTGTACTCAATATTTTCCTATAATTTTTCGTCACGAAACTAGACTTCAGGGCTGGGAAAGAAAATATTTCTAGAAATCAAAAATGTTCACCAAATTGACCAGCTTAACAAGAGGACAAGTCGGCCTGGCTGGTGCGTGGTCATGCGGCTAAAAACAGCGCTAAGCGAGACAGGAGATCAGGGACACGAGGCTGTCCCCACTTTTCGCACAGCGCGGCACGTCCGTATATCAGCAGACCGCCGATGAGCGCATGTCTGCTCCGATGAAACAAGGCCAGCAGGACGTCCCCTCACTATTGTCCCGAAGTAAAATCATTCCGGCTAGAGCAGAGTATCAAAACTTGTTTTATTCAATACCTAGCGCATAAATAAACGGCAGGAACGCTTTCTACATGTTTACTACTAACTATATATACAATACACAGTGGCAAACTATTTCTCTTTATAGGCCGCACGTGGCCAACGCGAGCTCGTGTACTTCGACAAATTACTAAGTTGGAAGCATCGATTATTGCTATGATTCGCAGAAACTGGAAACGCGCCTACAAGCCTTGAAAACCAGCGCTCAACACCTATCCGCGACGCCACTCCCCGACCTTTTGCCTACCACGAGCTCGCTAGCGACTGCAGCGCCACCTCGTTTGTTTACAAACATGCAGGAGGTCTATAGAGTTGAGTTTAAGGAAGTAGGCACAAAACTTTTGCTTGCATCTATTTTGAAATGTTTCATCAAACATCAGTATAGACGGGTCATCACTTGGCATTTGTCTACGGCTGCTAAATAATTTGTACAGATTTCTTCTTCACACTGTTTCAGTTCCGGCACGTAAGGTGCATTTAGGTCAGTCAGGCATGAAAAAAAAATGCAATATAATTGCTCATACATTGCTGCGATTCCAGCTGTTGCAACAGGCTGGCTAAAGCGTTGTAGTGAAGTAAAAGTACTTTAGTGCTTATACTGTATATTTTTTCATTCCTGACATGACCTAAACACACCTTACATGTCATGGCCATCACCGGGTAGCTGAAAACAGAACCAAAAATTCATCAAGAATAAATCCAATTATAAATTATGCTAGCTCGAAGGGGAATACTACAGGGTTATTCATGTATACTAATGTCCAACACATTATTTGAAATACGAAAACTAAAAAATCTGATGCCCTCACAAAAAGCCAATATTTTAGTTAAACAGCAGCATACATCAAAATCTCAACCCCCCCCCCACCCCCCAATACTCCTTAATGGAGCATGCTGGTTCAGCAGCTACAGGTACTGCTTATGGCTTCATTATGTCTCATTTGCCTGATGCGTATTTTCAGTATTCAAGATGATATCCATATATTATACAAGTTGCTTTCAGTCGAGCTATGTTTCATTGTATGCAAGAAGGCTGGTGCAGTATCTGTGCTGTTTTCATGGTTTGTCATCGCATGATTAGTTTGTTCGCATCTAGCATTGCTTTCTGACCTATTCTCATTTAAGAGTAATGTCATGGAGGCATCCTGACAGTCTTAGTGATGTGAAATTCATGGCACACAAAGGCAGCTTTGCACAGTAGCCCGTTTTGTTCATTTTTATTTGTTCATTCATTCAAAGTACCCCCAATGGCCCTCATTGCAATGATTATCATGCGGGGGGGAGAGGGGCGGGAGGTTGTAGCTGAAGCATAAAAACGACTAAAATATTAATCCACGAAAATTGTTCCCACAATATAAAGAATACAGTTCAACTGGCAATGTCTGAATCTGTTTGACCTTAAACTTTAGTTAGGCTTGTGTTTGCTGCGATGTGTAACATCAAGTTGTACTAGTGCGTGACTTTGGCCAGCATGATCGAATGATCTGGCCGATTGAGTTGCGAGACAGATGGTGCATATAACTTTGCAGAGGTGGTCACTATGCAGAAAGATAAATTGCAGGGGGGGGGTGGGAGGGGGTATGCGACAGAAACCTGTAGGGAAACATGAATGAAACAATGCATGAAGAGTTAAATTTATGCCAGCTTTCAGTAGCATGCTAGTTTATGCAAATCAGCCAAGTTTTTTAGTACTTGGATGCTGAAGTGTTTTGAATAATGAGAAAAAAATTAAGCAATCAATACGGCTTTGCAAACCTTCAATGTCACTAATTAGGTTACATTGCACAATTATTTGCCTATGAATTCAGTTATTAATAGTTGTAGCGAGACCATAATTGAGTGTTTGAAGGTGTGTGCAAGTCCAGGTATCGACCTTATTAATGCCAAGTTTCTGAAGTGTACAAAGGTTTACTCTTCATTGTGTTTGTTACTAATTTTTCAACAGTGCACTAATACATGTGAATGTCCTGACGACTGGCGATTTGGGAAGGGGGTTCCACTTCATAAATCCGGTAGTACCGCTTCCCCATATAACTACCGCCCAATATCACTTACCAGTCTCCCATGCAAAATCTTCGAGCACATTCTTTACTCCGAAATTTTCCACTTTCTGTCTTCAAATTCGTTTTTTTCACACGCACAACACGGCTTCCGAAAAACATTGTCTTGTGAAACGCAACTAATTACCTTTACGCATAAGCTCCACCTAATCTTCCACCGACGCTCTCTTGCCGATTGCATTTTCTTAGATTTTGCCAAGGCATTCGACAGTTTTCCACAAACTACTACTCTTAAATTTAGCGTAACTTAACCTTGATCCCAAAATTATTACGTGGCTAGAACACTTCCTTTGTCATCGTTCTCAGTTTGTATCTTGTAACGTTCATACTTCATCTTCTAGCGCGGTCAACTCTGGAGTGCCTCAAGGTTCGGTTTTAGGTCCCCTTCTTTTCTTAATCTACATTAATGACTTACCCAAGCACGTTACTTCTAACATGTATCTATTTGCCGATGACTGTGTTGTGCTCAGAGAAATTACTAGTGAACAGGATGTCAACACGTTACAAACTGATCTCAACGCTATTTGGATTGGTGCAATCACTGGCTCATGTCACTTAATATCAATAAATGTAAAGTCTTGCGCGTATCCCGTAGAGATTCAAGTCCAGCTGCTTACCTTCTTAATAACACTAATTTTGAGTCAGTAACATCTTACCGCTACCTTGGCGTAAATATTACGTCAGATCTAACATGGTCCCTTCATATTAACCATAAAATATCTAAAGCCAATCGAATGCTCGGATATCGGAGACGTAATTTTTCTTCTGCTCCAGTATCAATAAAATTGCTCCTTTAGAAAACACTAGTCCGCCCTAAACTTGAGTATGCCTCCTCTGTATGGGACCGGAGCTGTGCTAAGCTAACTCACTCGAACTTGTTCAGAATAATTCTACTCGATTCATTCTTCATAACTACAATCAGACTGCCAGTATCTCTACTATGAAACAAACCTTAAGTCCACCGTCACTTGTCTCTCGCCGCTATAATTCTCGCCTTTGTCTTTTATCCTTCCACAACACCCACCTGCGCAATGAACTAATCTCTAATCCGTCCTATCATTCTGCCCGCGTTGACCACTCTCACAAAGTTGGTATTATTCCTTGCCGTACTAATGCCTGTTCCCACAGTTTTATTCCCCGCACATCACAGGATCGGAACCGCCTTCCCGGACTTATCGCCGGCATTGAAGACCATCATCACTTTAAAAACTCACTAGCTAACAATGTATAATCAAGAGCCTAATAAACTTGTATTTTCATTTTTTGTTGCGTTGCTTGCTTTTGTTTAATGTGTTATCATTTTTATCACTCCTCTCTCTAATGCCAAACGGCCCTGAGGGTAATAATAAATGAAATAAATGAATTGCTCACGATCCAAAAAAAATGTGTGATGGATGTCCTAGTTTTAGGCTAGGATTAGTGTAATGTATGCAAGTATTTTTTTTATTTACAGGAGCTTGTTCTAGATGTTCAATAAATCCCAGGGAGGTGTTAGCAGAACGCACAGTTATTCTTTTGATTCCATGACAGGTATGACTGAAGATGAACAAATAGATATTAAAATCTTGTGATAAGTACACGCTACTGTTATCTGGAAACTATCTGGTGGATATTCTGGTACTGTGTTAATGATGAATTCAGCATTAGTGACATTTATGAACAATAAGGAAGAAGAAATTGTTACATCGAGATGTGAATTTTAATATTAGCAGTCCAAATGAGTAATCACGCTGAAGTAAATCATAGCAAGATGAGGTGAATAATCTAGCTCGCGACTTCATACAGATGAGTAAGTTGTTCATATATAGATTAAAAACAGTAAAATGCCAAATTCACTCGATACAACCTTGAAAGTGTCTACGCATTAATTTTCCTGGAAAGAACTAAAATAATTAAAGTGATTTGAAATGATAGAAAACTGTGTATCATTGCAAAGGCGTCAGGGTGATTGTAAAAACACCCCAAGCTGAGAAACAGTCAAATGCCATAAAATCTAAAATATGTGTCAGCTTGGGAACTGAAATGTAGACACAAATAATATTAACCAGCATTTAATACCCGGCCATAAACAAATCTGATGAGTAGCATTTTACACAGATAGCAATTATAAAAAACCGGTGCTTAGAAACTGTGTTCCGTGAGGTAGTTAATTATTTGCATATGTATGTCATGCTCTAAAGTTTAAAACATGAATCATCCCCAGAATTTAAGATTAGAATCAGGCTTGCTCGAGTTCAGAGCAATAAGTAAGAGAACGTCACTGATCAGTGTTCCCTTCTGCGCCGTCGACGTGACGGTGAAGCATCGCTGGGTCAGCTGAGCGTTCACATGGTTGTAACCATGCAAACGGGGCTGCCAGCCTTGGCATGAACGAGTTACAGAGAACAGGCAACCATGGAGTGCAAACTTCCGCCACGTGCCAAGATAGGCTGTTTTGATTGGTTGCTCTCGGTGTCGTCATTGGGAGAGTGAAATGGGAATGGGAAGCTGCGCGAAAATCGAGTTGAGGGCAGCATTTTGTTTGCTTGAATTTTGAAATTTCTTCATTGAATAACTCCCGTTCCTATGCATACATTCACGTAATTCTTTTTGAATCAGCATCTGTGCGACATAAAGAAACCATCTGAAGCGTAACCGGCGTCCGTACAAGCGGTGTTTCGCAACCCCTTTAAGCCCTCGTGATGAATACCTCCGGGTCAATAGCTGCAAACCATGGATGTAAGACGAAGGAAGCGTCCCCAGGGAGCGATTAACATTCCTTCGTGTCTGTTGTATGCGCCACAACTCCAGCAGAAGTCTCCTGTGCTGGTTAGCTTCGGTCTCTAGTGCAATAGTACGGCCAAAGTCAATTCGATGGTGACATTCGTCGAGGAATGTGACCACGAGGAATGTGAATACTGCGAGGAAAGAAAGAAAGAAGGAAAGAAAGAAAGTCCATGCTCTAAAGCATCTGTGGTCACGGCCACTGTGAGATCACTTGTTTTGAAGTGGCACCACTTGAAAACAAGTGGGACCGTTTGGAATCCAACGTCATATTTGGAATCATTGTCTATAAAGTGGAAACATTTGGAATCCCACTTCATAGACACCTCGCACTGCCATGAACAACATAAGCGCACACTCCAGGGGAATGCTGAAAATCCGCTGCAGCAAGGAGAGGCTCATGACTGAAGGAATGCAGATGCAGGAACCATTGGAAGCAGGCTGTTGTCAGTTGCACAGTACTTTGAGTAAATGGTACCACAGGCCCGCAAAGGGCAGATTTTGTAAAAAAAATCGGCCGTCATGTTAGCATCAATGCCGCAGTGTTCAGGTATACGGTGAAAGCGCACTTCTTTAACATGTAGTGGAATGAAAAATCTTAGAGAATGGCCCAGAAGAGTGTCCCCCGAGCATTCGAGTGCAGTCAGGACAGAAAGGCTGTCAGCAAGTATAATGACATCAGTAACGATGCAAGGGACCTTATCTAGGGCCAATTGAATCGCTAGAAAATCAACAGCGAATATAGGTGTATAATAAGGGGCCCGAAAAGAATAACTGCAATCTAGAGCTAATAGCTGCATTTTCCTTTTCCTGGAAGGCATCTCTGAAAATTGCAGTATGTGTCGTAAATTTGTCCGGACACTCTTCTATAAGCCCATTTAAAACATTTTCAGAAAAATTCTTTGCATTTAATTCTTAGGAGGGTGCACTCAAAGTAAATACCAGCACTGGTCCACAGGCTGTGAACCTTTACTACAGAACTCAATGTGACTGAAATTTTTGATAGAGAATTTGTGAACCTAATGTGAGGGAGCTTATAGTGAGGCCAAATACTACAGGAGAACAGAGTCGGGGATGTCGTAAATATATGAGGCTAGCCAATCCTGGAATAGGCTCTAAAGCTGTAAGGAAAGTTTGCACAGTAAGAACCTGAAACCGTGAGTTTAAACCAGGTACTCGCACCTCCAAAAGCAGCGCAGCATTGGCCACAGTTTTTGGTCATCCACGGCAAAGACGCAGAGCACGTCTCTCTAAAAGAATCAAAAGTTGAAGCTTGCACCTTGGACAACCAGAAAAAAGAACACAGCCGCACTCAAGTAGTGGCCTTACATAATATTTATGTAAAATAAGAGCGAAGTGTCACGGTACATGCGGAATTTTTTGTGGCTGATTCTCACCAACCTGCCAAGGGCATGGTCACCTTTGGGTACATTTTTTTTTCATTTGTAGTCGCCGGTCTAACTGCAGATCGTAGGCAATACCCAGGTATTTTACGGACATTCAACTTGTGGGATTTGGGTATTGCGATAGAGCAAGGAGATGTAAAGGGGGATGCTGGTGGGAAAACATGGAGGGCACACTTATTAACAAATAAAGGTGACCTTAGGTCACAGCCAGGCTTCCAGAGCGTTGAGGTACGCTTGCAACATCCAAAACAGAGCGTGGACGTCCTTCACACAAGCGAAGAATGCAATGTCGTCTATGTGCACTTAGGCCTTGACAGCCAGGCGGACAGGAATATCTCGCATGAATATATTAAACAGTAACGGTGAGAGCACAGAACCTTGAGGCACGCCCCTCAACCAAGCGTATGTGTTGAAATTGTAATAGCCACCAGTGCAAAAGAAATGCCTATCAGTGAAGAACTCTTTTATCCATGCAAGTAAGTGCGAAGGAGGTTTGAGGTCAGCTAGCTTATGAAGCAAAATACTGTGTTTAGCAGCGTCGTATGCCTTTTCAATATCGAATGTAACTAGAGCTACCTGAGAACTCCTGCCTTCAGTTTGAGCTAACTGAGGTCTCTGGAGAGGAAAGCGTTTGACCTAGTAATTTCTTCAACTGTACAGTGCTAACGAAATTTTGAGTTGAACCGGTCACCCTAAGGGGGCTGCAAACTATAGTGAAACTTGCCGAGTAGTGATCACTCGATGTACCACAGTCAACTGACGACCATGAAGATATCCCAACCCCATTAATAGTGAAAGTCAAATCAACCGCTGAACGCGAATGAGCCCACATACAAGTTATGGTACAGCTGTTGTAACAATGCACATCATTTGCAGATATTCAACACCAAAGTACCTGCCAACTGACATCTGTGCAGCAACCCCATATAGCATGATGTGAAATGAGGTCTCCCACAAAAACCACGTTGGAGTTATTGCACAATAAAACATCCAAGCAATCCATCCTATGAACGTACGCAGAAAACAAAATATTCGCAGCTGTTAGAGAGTCACACTGCGGTACAAGGATATAAACTGCAAGTATCTCACAATTATGAGACAGATACTGCGCCATTTCCTTTCCCCCCCAAAACCAATTATTATTATTATCTCACAATTCAGAAGCATAAATTTTTGTGACACATTCCTGTATGAAATCAATGTTAAACTCCCACCCCTGCCGTTCCTTAGATCACGGAAATTCTTAAGTGAGGACTGATTAGCAGAAATCCAGGTTTCGTCCAATAAAGCAATGCCTGGGCTATGCTTAAGTAAGAGCTGCTGCAAGTCATTGAATGAGGGTGCGATTGAGTAACAATTTTATTGGAGGACTGCTAATTTCGCCATAATTACTGCTTTATGAAGGAGGCAGCAACAGCCTCTATCAGCACGTCGGTTTTCTTCGTGATACCCAAAGATCAACTCCTTTGTGGACTTGGCATGAACACGATCATATTTTGATGGCAAGGTCAAAGTGGCCATAACATTTCTCAGTTGGCCATAACATTTCTGTGTCAGAGGGGCAAACGTTAGAGATAGGGACTGTGTCTGACATTCGTCAACACTGGCATTGATGTAAGAGAGGTTGAAGGTGGGACTGACTCCACAGGAGGAAGGACATGGTTCGGCTGCTCACAACAGATGATGAAACCTGTGCAGAGATCACCTGGGACAAGGCATCAATTAACGTGATCATATGATCGAGTATACCAGCAATAGCCTTCTCCACAGCAGCAACAACTAACTTTGGCAATCCAGGTTCTATATCATTACCAGCTGTGTGGACAATACCGGCATATGAGCAGCTTTTTCTATCCAACAGGGCATACGCACCAGCTCGTGAGCACCTGTCGCACTGAATAATTTCCAGGACAGTCTGCTCATCCACACGCTTCGGACATATGAGGTAATCAGCTGGGTGAGCACAGCGGTAACCACAGCAGATAACAGAATCAGAAGTGCATCTGATGGACGATTGCCCTTGCAAATATGTGACAGCGCGTTGCCGACTTAGATCAATTGGTGCTGTGGCCAAACCGTCAGCAGTTCCCCCTACCGTGGCCGTGGTTGCAGTGGTCCTACATGATAGACTATCGGCCAAACCTTTAGTTCACATGGACAGAGAACCCTGCAAAAGTCGCAGTAACTGATTCTGTGGGCACACAAGAACCACCAGCTTCACTGCTACAGCGGTAGGTGGGCAGAATTCCAACACGGGCATTTTGAAAATCCAGCAGCACTGAAAAGCCACGAACTTCACTCACTTGTTTTTTCTCCATCATATCCATCCTTGCATACTTCCTTGATGCTCTGTCCCAACTATACTTTTGGGAAATTACGAGCTTTCTTGCATTTGGAACAATTTCTGTCCTTCTAATGAGTGGAAACGGCCAAATGTTGATTGGAGCTCCAGGTATTCAGCAATGTCTACCTTGATTACATACGCATCGGAGTAGACGGCGGCAAGTGAGCAGCGTCCAGATTCAGAGCTGCGTGCATGAGGATACGGCGCGTGTACGAGATCGGCACTCGAACTTGCCTTTACACATTTGCTTCACGCTGTCAGAAGATGCGATTTCATGCAAACTTTAAAGGCGAAGGCCTTTAATGGCTCATCGTTGTCTGTCCATCTGCGAAATCTGCCACACTATGATGTCATCAACTATATAATTGCTACAACCCATATACTCTTAGAAGTTACGAAGTAATGGGTGATTAGTAATTAGTCACTAGCTTGTAACAAGAAATTAATAAATTTGTGAAAAAATTAATAACCAAAGAAAGGAACAAAACGTTAAAAATAAAAATCAATGGTTTCGTTTGATTTATGAAGGTTTAACGTCCCAAAGCAACTCATGCTATGAGAGACGCCGTAGTGAAGGGCTCCGGAAATTTTTACCACCTAGGGTTCTTTAACGTGCACTGACATCGCACAGTACACGGGCCTCTAGAATTTCGCCTCCATCGAAATTCGACCACCGCGGCCGGGATCGAACCCGCGTCTTTCGGGCCAGCAGCCTAGCGCCATAACCACTCAGCCACCGCGGCGGCAAAGATAAATAAAAAAATAACTACATAACAAATTTAAAGGGAAATAAAAATATAAAAAGGAGATAATATGCATGTGACAATTCAGTTTCAAAACGTGAAAATAATTAAACAAAAATTAAAAGAAGCAGCCACAGTGGGCGCAGAAAGGCTTTCGCCTCGCGCACTTTACATCCCCAAAGTGACCACTGAATTTTTTTTTAAAAAAAGCGCCTCTTCGTAAAAGCTATGAATCGCCTTTTACCGGCTCGCCCTGCACCTTCCAGCAACAATTTAGTCCTAGGGGCTTGTCCGACGCAACGCCAGAAACGAGCTGATCACGAACAACAGTGTTCACGGAATTCTCGAAGTCGCAATTCTTCGCAAGTTCGCGTAACTGAGCATATAAACCTGTGACAGGCTCACCAGGGTTCTGTAAACATATCTTGAACCGCGGTGGCGTTCCGCTGTGGCTGAGAAAAGACGGTCGCAAGTGCTGAGCGCGGTTTGAAACGCATCTTCGCCATTCGTAACTTCACTTAATTGAGGTCTCCTTCGGTTTAAAATTGCGCTCGTGGCGGGAGGAGTTCCGGAACGACGCTGACCATCGACGCCACGCGGAGGCAAAACCATAGCTTTGCGCCGACATGCAGCAAACTCAGGCGCCAGACGCCTCTAAGTAAGTAGAAAACAGTACCTTCCACTGGTTCTATGGTATTGGTGGCTGGTCCAGGGTATCCAGGAATTTACGAGGGGGCGTAAGATCCTGCGAAACTCACATAGTAAACGTTTACCTTGTCGGCACGTTGTTGTATTGTAGATGGAAGATCGAACGACGCACCAGAGCGAGCGATGTCATGCTGGCGCCAAGTTTCCGCCAACCGCCCCAGTAAAAGTTCACCTTGTCGGCACGTTGTTGTATTGTATATGCAAGATCGAACGACACACCGGAGCGAGCGATGTCATCCTGGCACCAAGTTTCAGCCAACCGCCCCCCCCCCCCCCTCTACTTTTCCTGCGTCGCGTATACGTGGTGTCAAGCAACATGGATGTGACTGAAACTGAAACTCTGTAGAAGCGAAACTGAAAGCAAGAGAACCGAAACTGAAAATAAGAGGAGAGAAACTGAAACTGCCGCACAGTTCATTACCTGATAGACACAACGGTATCACGTATTACTTAACGTCTACATAAAACCGCTGTTTGTTCTTCTATAGGATTAGCAATATTAGTATATGTGTGCTAATAATGACACCATGGTGATGAGCATGATTTACCAACTTAAGTAGTGTTGGTTCTGGTGTAACATACGAATAATTTATAGGCATGGCTTTGTGTATACGTCAGAAATCAAATTGTGAAGCAAGCCTTGGAAATGCCTATGCATTTTTTACTAAAAAAACGAAAAAATTATCTTGTTTTCATATAATGCATATCACATATATCAGATGTTATTGTGATCTTGAGCTACAACTTGAAACGGCCCATGCTTGCTGCCATCAAAAATCACTTTTTTAATTATTCAACAAACCTCAAAACTCATTTCTGTCACGAAAAGAATGAAATGCTTCGCTTATATCTCATTGTTTTGGTACAGTCATGGTTCATTATGCAATGAAAATCTGATTCAGGAATATTTTTATTACTTGTTGCACGGTTTGTTCCCGAAATTCAGCACATCCACCAGTGTTGCGTTCCCACGTGCTTTTCTTTTTTATTAATTGAGTACAGGTGAATAACCACCGGATTCTTGGCCGATCTCCCAGTGTGGGTATGTGCCATCTTTTGATAGGCTAACATCAACAGCATCAACGAAATAAAAATAAATAAAGAAAATTCGTCTTTCACTTCCAATCATATATGTGCTGCACTATACTTGTTCTTCTACTTTGTATTGATTCGATCCATAATGGTGTCAGAGTTTGAAGACAAATCCTCAATGCTTGCAGATCTTTACTATGTGGCCAATTTTTGTTATTGCGACAATGATGGCACAAAGTGAAATGAAGAAGATAATATAGTTGACCACTTCAGTTCGCAAAAGGACTATGAGAGAGAAAGGCCAGAGCACTCACAGCCAAAGTACCTTTCACATACTTCTAAGCTGTGCAGATAAAACTACTAAAAAGGTAATTTTCCCTCAACTCATTCCATACTACGGCCGGCTTTCAGGCTAGTTGTGAGAAATGTCCGCGTAAGCATGGAGAAAGGGGTGAGCAGAAATGCTGTCATGATTCATAGAAGAAAAAGACAGTAGGCATGGGAGACATTGGCCACGCTATCAGCTTCCGCAAGTTAGGTTCGCGCAAGCTCCGCTTCAGGTTGATCTGATCTCCTTGCCACGAGTTGCTGATACGCCGGCCGACCCCGTCTTCTATTACGACCATATTTACCCGTCCCATGCGATACATATGCCCACGAGTATCCTAAATGGTCTTCTTTCTAACACCTACAGACTTTTCCTCATTATACTGTTCTGTCCATTGATGCCTCCGGCAGATGTGAGAAGGCAGCGATTGGGATATATTTGCAGGATCTGGTGTGGAGCTATTCCGTTCGTATCCCTGATTATATTCCTATATTCTTCGTAGAGTTGTTGGCTATTGGTTTGGCTCTTCTCAAAATTCTCAGGCATGTAGAACGGGTTCTTATTCTTGCAGACTGCCTTTCAGTTCTAGTCTCTCTCCAAAATTCCTGAAAATCTTTATTGAATCGGTCGTTTAGGCTTTTGTCCCGCGCACAGTGCGTGAGATCCACTTTGTCCGGGTACCTGCAGGCATTCGGGTGTCTACTTTAACGAGGTGGCTGATTTATTGGCAAGGTCAGCTCTCAGCGCTCCTGTAATCTATCCCGCCCCTCACCTCATTCTGTTGGAAACTTCACATTTCCAGCGGTTCCAACATATTTCAGCCAGCTTGAGGGATCCGTTGCTCAATACCGTGGATTTTCACCACTTATAGTGCCCATGGAATGTCCGGTGGTGTAAATCAAGGCGTTGTGAGGTGTCAATGACGCTTCTGTAAAGCAGAATCCCTCACTTAAATTTGTACTTACGCAGATGCGGGTTCGCTGCGACAAACCTTTCTGTCTCATGTGGGCAAGCTGAAACATTAGATCATTTTCTCCTCTCTTGCCAGCGATTCGCAGTGCAAGGAAAGCAGCATTTGGTGGTCCCTCTTTCCAGGTTAGGACTTCCTCTGTCTCTTCCAGTTATTCTCTCGTTTGGTGCGAGCGCCAAGAAATTCCCGTTAAGCAGTGTTTGTGGCTATCTTCATGATTACATAAGTGCGACTGATCGGTTACCTTGTTAGCTGTATACAAAATTGTGTTGCATGTCCAAAATGCTTGATTCTATTCCTGGTAATTCATATTTCTTACATTTGATTGAATTTTTCTATTTTTATCTTGATTCAGTCTTCTACGCCGCCGCCTCGTGTCTTTTTTTCCCTGTGCAAATACTTCATTGGCAATCTCCACGGTACCTTGGCCAATCCCCCTGCGTGGGTGTGTACCATATTTACTGAGGTGAAGAAGAAGTAGAATGTGGACTACAAACACTATCTGTACTTGTGCTCTGTGTTTTTTTTTGTCTGTTTGCATTGTAAGCCATTAATAGGTAGAAATGCATGCACGTAATGGGCATACCCTGTGAACATGAATGCGGAAAGCTGGTCATGGTTGTCCAAGCATTGCCAGCAAAGCAACAGGACCTTCAAGAAACAGGATATGGTTGCGACCGCTCACATGCAACGATTTTCACACAATTTGAAAATCTGGCAAGTTACAGTAGTCCCGTTGTTATATTGCTGAAACACAAGCTAGCTCATTTATGCGGTAACATTTTTAGAGGCTGCCAAAAAGGAACATGTCAAAAAGTTACACATAGCTTCCTGTTTCATTGATGATGTTTATATGCGTGGTAAACGATATGAACAAGCATCTTTGTTGGTTAACTGCTCTGCAATCCACGCACTGTCATGCAGTACATACGCAATCACAGTCCAATGACTGCAGAGCGGTCTGCAACCAGTATCTTGCAAAAAAACTATACTATGCAGCAAGCTTATTTCACTGTATTTGTTACATTTATCGAACGATCACATGGAATTGGTATGGCTATTTCTGCGCAGTGCATTTCCTAAAGACTCCTTTCTGCTATACTGTACTTTTTACCCAAAAAGCTTCATACAGTCATTTAAATTGCTAAGTATAAAGATGCATCAATGTGTGTGAGCTTGAACATAAAAAATGTGTTTATTTTCCTTAATTCTTCAGTATTCCTGATTATCACGACATGGGCATTTATATGTTGGTACAACTTTTTTCAGGCATCACAACTGATGCACCGCTGTGTTTGGTACAAATTCATCTTCAGACATTTCATGTCTGTTTGGTCAAAAAAATACGAAATAATAGTGGACTGCATTAGTTTTGACTGAGATAACTAGCATCACAAACCATTGTATAGCTTCATGCTTGTTTCATTTGAACTATGCATATTGCTCTTTTCCCCGCATATGGCGACATGGCACGCGGAGCCCCGTGAGAATGGGCGATGATCCGGAGGTCCGCTGCTACTTCGCTGGAATCCAAACAAAGCAAGGCACCTGTAAGTCACGGTTAATTTCGAAAAGGTAGCTTTGCCCGCTTCCTTTCGTCGTCTTGTTCATCGTGTGTCGCGCCTCGCGGCGAACCCGACAAAGGGGTGGCCATTACCCCCTCTCTCCCCCTCCCCTCCTGATGTGGGGGAAAGATTCCGCAAATAGTTTCCCAGATACATCCTTTTTTTTCGTGGCGTCAACGAGGGGTCAAACGACAGGCCCAAGCAGTGTGAGGCAACGTTCTCTGTTCATTCTAGAGACGCAAGCTTACTGCAAAACAAAACATTGTCTTTCTCTTCCAAATGCAACTAACTAGGAGACCTGTCCAAAACCATTTCAGCTTATCTGGGTACCCCCAACCTTTTTATTTGCGTGTAACTCCAGCCCTTCTTCACCTCTGTCATTGCAGCCGCTATTGTTTCTCAAGTACCATGCACCATCTTGATATTAGCAGTTCCTAATTCAAGCCTTCTGCAGGGTTTGAAGGCCCTATTTGATTCGAAATGAGAACACGTGCACAGGGTGGAAAGCGCGTGATCTGCTTTGTGCCTCTTCACCTGGCAGCGACGCCACAGCCTGTGCGGTCCCGATGGTTTTGCCCCAGCTGACGAAGCAATCCTCGGACACGACCATCACCTTCGACATCTGATGTTTTTATTTAAAGAACACAGGGACCAAAGTCGTGCTGTATGCAGTGCGATCGCCATGTGGTTCCACTGACGGCGAACAATCATCCACCTAGCCCGGCTCTTTGGAAGGATTCAGGAAACGACTGAAAAGAACAAAAGTAACGAGCAAACAAAGGTGTGCTGCAAACAAGTTAGAACGCAAAGAAACGAAGGCGCGCTGAGCTGGGCTAATGCTGCAGTGAGGTCTAATATGTATTTCACGGCTGGCGTAGATTTCTAGAAAGCGCGAGTAGTCGCTACAGAAATAAACATAGGCGCACTGGAGCTGGGTAAGTCTGTAGCTACAAGCACGGTTATTTTTGTCTCTACAGCCGATTTCCACACCGCGCGATCGTCATAACTTTTCTTGGACTTGCTGTTGAAGCTGATAGCGATCATAAAAGTAAGGGCGCCGACTGTAGTGACAGAGGCTTGTCATTGAAAGGAACAATGCCGTGCACTTTGTCAACCCGGCAACGAGGCCTAGCGCGAGTTTTAGAGCCGACTTTGACAAAGCGCGAGACGGCGCGAGCTTCCAATACTTGCCAACGCAAAGAAACAAAGGGGTGCTGCGCTAAGGCTGTAGAGAGGTCTAATATGTAACTTTTCATGGCTGCCGTCGATTTCGACAAAGCGCGAGAAGTCTCTAAGGAATAAAACAATGCTGCACTGCACTGGGTGAATGCTGTATACTTAGGCCAAGCGCGAATTCCACAATGCGCGAGTCGGAACTCCTGGACTTACCGTTGAAGCTCATAGCGATCCTAAAGGGCCGATTGTCGTGGCAGAATCATCGCGGCCACTTTTACCCAGGACTTGCCACTACAAAGGAACAAAGGCGCACTGCACTCTGCTAACCCTGCAACAAGGCCTAGCGCCGATTTCGACAAAGAGAGGGAACACGGCCAAGAAACGGGACGCCCGTGATCTGCCAGGAAACAACGAGGTGGACCTAAAAAGGGCCCTTTGCAGGAACACTTCAACGTTGACCTGCAGCGGCCTGGCTAGCAGTATATATAGCCCAGCAGTGGTCCGTCTTGTGCGCTTTTGCTCCGCACCGACAACACCGGTGCACGACGTACACCTCTCCTGGTCTTGCCCTTGAAGCCGACGCGATCCCTGGTCCGTAGATCTTGACGAGGGCCGCGACGATAATCTTCGACATCTGGTCGATGGCCCGGTCTCTCGCCGCGTGGTATCGGTCCGCGGCAAATAAGGACAGCATCGGCTTGCCAGGAGCACCTAGGAAACGATGCTGCAAAAAAAAAAACGTTACAAGCGCCGCAATTTGGCGAGTTCTGCACGAGAAAACTTGCGAAAATGTTTTTCAACCCTTACCTCGGGGCTGAGAATTTGCACGCCCGACAAGCGCTTCAGCGTGGCTGTCAAACGGCGGTTCAGCTGGCGATGCCGGTGGTTCTCAAATCGCGCCTTACGTGGGTCGTCGTAATGGCGTGGCAAAACCTTGAACACCAGCACGACACTAGCCACGAGCTCCTGCAGCAGCAATAAAGGTCCTGGAATGCGCAAGGCATGTAGGTAAGCGGTACAGCACTTCATGAAGCGAAATTTGAGATAAAATGCGTACCTTAATGTGGCTGGCGATTTCTCGCGGGTCAGCGCCTTAGGGCCGTTTCACATGCATGCGACTGGAACGAAAACAGTCGGTCTAGTCGGTGACGCCGCAGTGCGATTTTCGGCCAGTGCTTTCACACGCAACACGCGGCCACCGAATTCGGTCGCAGTGACGCGCATGGTTGCTTGACATTTACATAGGCAGCCCATTACTGAATGCAACATTAACACATTGGCAACTGTTTTATTGTTCTGTAATTATGATTTTCCTGAGGGGGAAATGAATAATTCGCATGTCATTATTGGAATGAATTTTTTTTTATTAATCATGAATACGTTGATGCCACTGAATGTAACTACTGACGTGAAAATAGCGCCGGCTACGAATCCGTCGATATAACCCCTAGCTGAGCACGCTGATCTTCTGTTTCTGTGTAGCTGTGTGCTGTGCCTCTTTCGCCAGCATGGAAACCTCTTCAGCGCTCAGCGTGAGTCTACTGCTCCTTGAAGAGTATTGCTTGTTGGAGAAACAAAAAATCCTCGCTGGTCATGGAGGCAGCGTCTTTGAAGACGTGGACACTGCTCCTGCTGTCTCCATTTTCGAGCCAGAACATCGCCGGCTGCTGCTTCTCGAGGAGTATTTTCTCCTTGAGAAAACAAAGCTCCTCATGAGCCTACCGAACTCGAGGCGGTGGTGGGTGCGGCCAATTTGGCAGAACAGGAAGTCGGAGTCAGAATTTTACACTGCCGTGAGTTGAGATGTTCGATTTTTCGCTTGGCCGCTTTTTTGCATGTGCGCTTGATGTGCTTCTTGCTAAGACATACTCGCGCTTTGCAGATGCCACTTCTCATCTCAGGAGACAAGGAGTATTTTAAAAAATACTTTAAGATGACTCCAGAGAAATTCGAGGAGCTGCACGGCCTAGTGGAGGAGCCACTAACAAAGGACCACACCATACGTGAGCCGCTTCCTTCTCGCATGCGGCTCGCAATCACCCTCAGGTCAGTGGCTTGGCTGCGTGAAAATTTGCTGGATGTCTGTGCGCCTGCTTCCGTTTGTTGATTTCGGATTGACAAATTTACAGTAACCTTCTCTGAAATTTTTGTTTCAGATATCTGTGCTCTGGAATGCATATGCAGGATGTGGCCATGGGATTCAGGGTGGGAATCTCCACAGTGGCAGAAGTAGTGCACTACACCTGTAGGCTGCTGTGGAGAGTGTTGCAGCCAATCTGTTTAAAGGTATGCTGCATGGCAGTATTAACTCAAGGCTGTGCTTGCCATGCTGTGCTTTGTTGCCTCATTCAGTATGGAAATTTGCATGCACTGACCGTAGATGTGGTTGAGTAGTTCGAGTCATAGAAGGTTCTCAGGAGTGTGTGATGAGTCAGTTGGTATCGCATAGTTCAAGAGATTACAAATTTTTGTCTGCAAGACGCGAAAAGTACAGAGGGCTTGTGAAGGCTTTCAACAAGGAAACTCGAGCTGAAAGCCTGTCTCAGTGCGTCATCTCTGTATGCTGGCATTTGTTTTTGATTCTTTAATGCTACTCTACAAAGTGCCTGGCATCCATCCAGCACAAACAGAGGAGCTTATACATTGCACTGCGACTCGCATTAAAAAACAGGTTGCATATCAAGAAAAAATAAAGAGCTTAGTTGGGTCACTGACAGTAATCAGTGATGATTACGAAATAGCATTGTTGGTGATGAAGTTGTGTGTTGCAGATAAATGGTACCTAGTAGTGATGCTTGTGTGAGAAACGGGTCTAGTACTGGCCGTGTTGACTAGGTGTTGAGTGCAGTATAGCCCAAGAATGATCATTACTATTTCAATTTAGAGATGTCATCACTGCTGTCAGTACACGCTGAGCTCTGTTTACCCAAATTTTACCCATTCACCAATTTTTATTTCAGATGCCAACCACTGAAAAGTGGTTAGAGGTGGCTGCTGGCTTCCGCCACAGGTGGAATTTCCCGCACTGTGTGGGTGCAGTCGACGGGAAACATGTACAGATACAGGCCCCATCAAATTCTGGCAGCCTGTACTACAACTACAAGGTACTAATTTTGATTTGCATTGCTTCAGAATCAATGCTCATGGTTGCGGTCACTTGCAGGGCACATACTCCATCGTATTGATGGCAGTGGCGGATAGCAACCTAAAGTTTGTGACAGTTGATGTTGGCGGCTATGGTCGTCAAAGTGATGGGGGAACCCTGAGTGCCTCCAGGTTTGGTAAGTGCCTGGAGGGAGGTCTTCTCAGGCTGCCAGCCCCCACACAGCTGCCGGGATCAACAGTAGTGGCGCCACACGTTTTCATCGGCGACGAGGCCTTTCAGCTTCGTCCCGATTTCCTGCGCCCATACTCAGGAAGGTGCCACGAAGACCACAAACGGATCTTCAACTACCGCCTAAGCCGGGATAGGTAATCGAAGCTATAAAATACTCCCTTCACAACATGTATTACTCAACGCTATTTATTTGCAGGAGGTGCGTGGAAAGCGCCTTTGGCGTTATGGCCTCGAGGTTTCGGATCTTCAGGCGAGTAATTAACCTGAAGCCTGAAAATGTCGACTTTGTGGTGATGGCTGCCTGTGTCCTACACAACTTTTTGATGGACGATGCGTTCTACATGGATGCCACATATGGCGATCAAGAGGACAGCTTTGGGAATGTTGCCCAGGGCCAGTGGCGTGCCACCCTTGACGCTGATGGGGGCTCAGCCATGCTCGACCTGCAGCCTCCTGCTGGCCACAATTTTTCCAGGGCAGCTGCTGAAGCCAGGGATATTTTTTCAACCTATTTTGTAAGCAGTCGGGGTGCTGTACCATGGCAACGTGCGTCTGCAGGACTGCGACCATAGGTCATGATTGATAATAAGGCCCCTGTTAAGAGCATGTCCAGTTCAGCATCTGGGCTTCACCTAGGTTGTGACTGCTTTTGACTTGCTGTATACTTTATGGCGCGTGCGCACACACACACACACACATATATGGAACAAGCATACTGACACTTTCTGTGAAGTATACTTATTTCATGTCATTGCATGTCGATCATGGCAACCTTTTTGTCTGAGCCTTGCGGTCACATGTGGAACCTGTGTTGGTTGCTTTGTCGACATCTGCATGCTCAGTACTCATTCTTTGCGACTGCTGTACAATGTTTTCCATGCGAGCAACAAAATCTAAAGCCTTAGGAAATGTCGAGTCAGGCTTTGCAAAGAGCTACTGCTGGAGGTTTTTATTATGTAGCCAGGCAGGAGCCTGTGACAGAGGATCAAGTCTAGTGGTAATAACAGAGTTGTTGGTGCAGCTGTAGTTGTAAACATACCTACTGCCGTGGTTTCTGCAGTAGTTGCTTAAAAAGGCCGGAAGTTACAGCTCAAATGCAATTTCCATTTACATAAGCCCTCATAGATTCTCTAGGCGACTAGCCATGATGCTGAAACATGATGTGACTGTAAACCTCAGACAGAGTTTGTTTGGAGTGACCGGGTTATGTCATATAGTTCACTTGGCCTGGCATTTTTGGCTGTGTGTGTGTATGGTAGATTTGGTTGTGTATGTATATAGTGTATATAATGTGTACTTATGCATGTTTGCATTATTTGTTTAATATTTGTGAAGTGAGTGACTACTTGTTTGCTTTGTGAATATTTGTATACATACATATTACACTTGTGGAGTTGTATCCATTCTCTGTGCAGTGATTTTTACTGGCTAACTGCTGTGATTCAGAGCTTCCCTATCCTTAGCATTCCCGTACCATTTGTGTTGTGTCTTTTATAGCCTCTTATAAGGAGATGCGAGCTTGTCAAGCCACCCATGAGGCAGGTTTTTCTCACCCCCCCCCCCTCACCCCATGATGTGCTTGAGCGCATGATGCATATGTGCTAACAAAACACGCGTGTTGACCACCAAAAACCAAACTCTTGGGCAGCAGACCATAAAGGGGCTTTATGAGCACTGCCTAGCCAACAATGATGTCCTGAATCCTAGCAGTACAGGTAGATCATCTACCTGTACCCGCGTTTTTCGGGTCAGCAGCCGGGCCCCATAACCACTGAGCCACCGCGGCGGCACCAAAGCAATGAAAGGGATTGTGTAGTATTTCATAAATAATCTGCACTCTCACCGAGCGCTCCAATGCAAAATACAAAAAGATGACATTGAAGTTGCACCATACAATTAGACAAAAAAAGTTTTTTTTCCCATAAAGAAATAAATGCCGAAGAACATTCAACCCCCCCCCCCCCCCCCATGTTTACTCTGAAATAAAGACCGTAAAATGCACGGCCTAGTTATGCCTGAGCAACACCTCGGTTGGTCCCTTGATAGGGTATTCAGAAACCACGGCTAGGCTACGCAAACGCAGTGGGCAGTTTTTTCTCTTTTTAAACGATTGAAACGATATATTTGTGATTGCACTGTCCTGGCAACTCAGTTTTGCTCACCTTTGTCATCAGCATGCCACATGTGGTCAACAGGTGTTATTTATTCTTCTTTTGTACCGAAAACAGCAAGCGCTACTGTGTTTTTATCTCTTTTCCAGTGCAGATGGCATTGTCTTTAAATAGGTGGCAACACAGGCGTAGTATGTAAGAAAAAAATAAAGCCTGTTTCAACTGTTCCCCCTGAACACAGGGCATTGTGTACCATTGTTCTACGAGCCCTACAAGGTTATAATTTGTCATGGCTTCTTTCCTCAGTCTTTTCTTTTCACAACTGCAGCAGAGTGAAATAAACGTGGTGCCAGACATACCAAATCTGTTTTCACTTCTCTTTATTGTGATGGTGACGCTACCACAAGGTGTGGAGGATACTCTCCCTCGCTGTAGTGGCCTAAAATATTCAGCATTTCGATCTGTAGGTGACGGCGCATGTTCCTTGGCACAGTTTCCATGTAGGGTTTCAAGGAGAGCAAAAAATGCTCGTCGGCATCTGCTGGCTTCTGTGCCAGTAGTGCACTTCGCACAGATATGAGCCGTGCATTTACAGCGTCGAGCTCTTCCTGGACTCTCTTTCGCTTTTTGGGCTGCGGCGGGCCATTCTGTGCAGTAACACACACAGATTGGCTCGCCGAGCCTTGCTCTTCATTAAGAGCCATAGGCTGAGAGTTGGTGGGCTGCGGCAAGTCAGGATTCAAAAAGATGTCCTCAAAAGAAGCGTCTGGTGTGAAGTCATCGGCCGCAGCTGGTGATCCTGGCCGTGCGTGGGCGTCTATGTCTTCATTCACCACCTCCATGCTGCTGTGTCCACTGCAGTATGGTCACATTAATCACTGAGAGAATGTAGTGATAGGCTTTGACAGCAGCACTGCAAATACAACTGTGGCTCTACTGATAACCATGTCTGCAAACCTGGCATTCACGAAATCAAAGCTGCAATGAAACTACAAACTAAACTGAGGCATCACAATGAACAGTTAGTGTAGTGGATGAAGAATATACCCTGAGAAGCAGTATATGCAACATCCATTTTTGCTGCGAAAACAGTACCTAAATGTTTCTTCTTAAAACTCTCACAAACACGTAAAATGGAACGTGGTGGGAAAGTTGCACTGGAGTAATACTTACTGGCGAGCTTCCATTTGGTCCTTTAAGAACCGCATTCTTTCTAGGTGCACCCAGCACCTACTCTTCGGTAGGACTCCGGCGCCACTTCTTCTCTCCATTTCTATATCCTTAAGTTTTCGGCGGTATGTATCTTTTAAATTCCGCCATCTGCTTTGTACGGATTTTACTGTGGCTGAAAGTATATGAAAATTAGTTACAAATGAAGCCAATTATCTGAAATGAAGAATAAACGCTTTTCAACACATGCCAGAAATTGTTTAGTGTGTTCTCTAGTTGGTTGTGTAAAACAAAACGGGCAGAACTGCACTCCATTAAAAGCAAGGAACATGAACTAAACAAGGACTGAGGATTGGGCGAGCTGGTGGTGATCCGTCGTATAAACAACCAGAGCTGAAAAACACAGACATGAACTAAGTATAGCTAAGAAACATTCCCATACCCGCTTCTTAGTTTTGGTGACTACTGGGATCCTTCGTATTTTGAATGAATATTCAGTCATATTCCCCCGTATGTGCCTTCCCGTAAGTGAGTGAAAATGCATACCACAAACAATGACAGCACATGCGAGACAAAACTAGGACGATTTTGTTTGAGCACATAAATGGTCGGAAATGAAACGGCGCTACCGCAATGATTTCAGGTCCAAAATAATTCTGGTCATTCGAGTGCCTTTATAGCGTGCCGACATTTCACAGCACGCGACTATTTTTCCATTTCGCCGCCATCGGAAACTGCAACACCAACTCGGAGGCATTTGTCTCGCTCTGAGCGGCAAAATATAACGTACTAAACCGGGTACAGGCGTGTGGTCCAGATTCGTGAACAAGGCCGGTCATCATTAGATTTAGTGTTTCAATTTTCTTGTTTAAGGAATAGAAATTTAACTGAAATGACAGCCCACATATTTTGCACGTGGTTGACCCCCGCAGTGTGTAAACAAAGGCCTGAAAAAAATATCAGCGGAAAAGACGTCGTCGAAACCTTTTTTCTGAGCAGCGGTCAGTATACTATGATTTACTGGCATTTTTATGTTCTCATTAAACAAAGCTATGCGCAGTACCACTGTTTAAAATGCCGAGAATCCGCATAAGCAACTGCGTACCTATGCAGCGTGCACTGAACGTGCTGCTCGCGTCGACCATCCGAGGTCGTTTATTGTCAAACGAGGGGCGGCACAATCACTCGTGATCAGCACTTCAATGTTATAATTAACAACTTCACGTAGAGTAAGTAAGTACAGTAGAGTAAGTAACTAAAATAACAATGGTCGAAAAGAACTAGTACGCACCTGTGGGGTCGATTGATCGCATGGCATCCCTGATTTCTTCCCAAAGCACAGTTTTGTTGATATTCTTCCTATAATCATTGGATCTTACGTTCCACAGGAGTGGCCGCTTCGCCACTTCATCAATCAGATGCTCATTGAAAGACGCGCGCGTGGCTTCAAAAGAGTGATGAGCGGACATTTTCGATGATTCGATGTGCGCCCACGTGCGCGCGATGCAACCAAAACACACTTTGTGCTTGCCGCTCCCTCCGCTTCTGCCAACACGTGACCACATTTGACGTGACGTCACGATGCTTCCCATTGGTTAGTCGCAGCCCGACCACACCGACGCTGCGAAAAAATTCCAACCGGACGGAACTCGATCGCAAGCCGTCTGCGACTAGACCGACGGCCCTCCCCAGTCGCAGACCGACGGGATTCGCAGTGTCGCAGGCGAAAATCGCATGCATGTGAAACGGCCCTTATGTGGGTCGTCGTAATATCGTGGAAGCGAGAACTGTACAGAAATTTCAGCTGGCTGTCGCGCACAAATGTCATACCTTGCCTTGTCAGATGGAAGGGAGGACAGAGATAGGGTGCTATCCCCCCAGTGAGAGTACAAACCTCAACCGACCATCCTCATTCAAGTGATACCCCGGGCAAGGCCTCCCACACCGCAAGGGTGAGGGGTTTTTATTTTGGCGAGCGAGCGTTTCCCTGCCAATTAAGGTACGCATGCAATTGGGCACGTCTCCAAGGAAGGGGGTGCGCAGTGCCAGTGCACCACGCTCGCTCCGCCCCGGTGGGTCAAAACCTGACACGAGCAAGTCCGCTAAAACTTCATCTTGATGTGCTTGGTGCCTTCTTCTAAAATTATACGCTGATTGCACCATTCTTCCACAATTTTTTCTGCTGTCAAATGTTGCTTTTCTCTCTCTAGATGAAACTAGTGTTGTAGGCGTTACCGAAAAAAAGTAACTAAATACGTTACTCGTTAAGCTAAGAAAAAGGGAACGCGTTACCGTTACCGAAAAAAGTACCGCGCGTTACTTAGCCGTTACTTCATGGCCATAAATTTTAATTAGTGCGTCTTCACCTGATGAACTCACGATAACAATTTTATAAAGCTCATATTTACATATAACTTCTAGCCCAAACAACCATTTTACGCTAAATCGTGATTTAACGAGATTACTTTGCACAAATGTGCACGAGCTTATCAATTTTATAGTCACCTAAAGGTGCCTGTAGAGTTACATGAGATGGATTCTAGCTCTGTGGCACATGATGAAGCCATTTTCTGAATGTGAATTTAAACACAATGTGACACTTCAACATTATTTTAACTTCACAAAGAAAACATCACTGAACTCTCAAAAGATTTACAGTACTTCTGAAAAATATGATGTTCCAAAATGATCGGCACGCTTTCACTTTGTAGAGAGCTGGGTGGGTGAGTGGTTCAGGAAGGGAAGGTAGGGGAAGGCAAGGGTATGAATGCGTGTTCGTGCACGTGTTTCGTGCTTTATGGCTATTCTGTCTATTTTTTTTTAGTTGGGTGCGTCGTCAAGGGCAGGTGTTGTTTTCTGGCATGCATACAAGCCGCAAAAAAAGTCATCGAGAGCACCTGTTTATTTGCAACATCACTTCAGGTGCTCTGCGCTTCTTTTTTTTAAAAATGAGGACGTAGTGGGGGGCTACTGGAACAAAAAGTAACTAGTTACATGAGACGTCACGTTACCCAAAAATTTTAACGTAAGTTACTCGTTACAGTTCCCAGATGATAACGAGTACGTTACTAAGTTACCGGAAAAAGGAACGCGTTACGGGTATCGCCGTTACTTATAACGCGTTACCGCCAACACTGGATGAAACCAAAGTTCCTTGCAGACTTTGGCCTTGACTTCCTGGAGGCTCGGTGTTTTGCTGGTGTAGGCCGCTCGGCACCTTGCCAACCACATTTGATAATTGATTTCAACAATGGCCAAAACAAATTGCTTACAACCTTCGCTCGGTAGGGGGTTTAGGCACCTCACCGAGCCGCAAGAAATTCCCGGGAGCGCAAACATGTCGCGTAGGCGGCCCAGGAGCGCGGTGGGTGGCAGACAGTCATAGAAGATATGCTCAGGGTTCTCTATCACTTCGCAGAAGTACACGCGTTGATGCGACCAGATGCTGCTGATACAAATGTGCGGCGGCGGATTGGGAGTATGCCGCGGGCAAACTTCCACATAAAGGACGCGCGCCGCGCACCGAGAAAATGTCCGGTGATGAATGACCACATGGGCCTCTCTATCAGCATATGCGGTCTCTCCACAGGTGGCTTGGAAGGGGCGGGGTGAGTGAAGCGAGCAGAGTCTTCAGCGCGGCTTCCTGTGCTTCATTCCCGAGCTGCTGTCTGATGTGCTCTAGATCTCTTGCTGCCGTTCCATAGAATGTGAGCGCACTCCCAGCGCGGGGGCTGTTGCGCGACAGCGGCCTCTGGGTGCAGCAGCAGCGGACGGATCTAAGTGGTGGTGGTGGTGGTGGTAGTGGTTTTATTAAAATAATAGTAAAAAGGAAGGAAAAGATTTTTGCTAGCCCCGGCATCTGCCATCGATACTGAAGCACCTGAGCTGGGGCAGCGGAAATAAAGGACAGCAGGCAGAATGGAGAAATGAAATGAAAGAGGTGAGGGGACAGGAATAGAGGACAGGGGGAGAAATCTAATTGCCGTCAATAAGTGCTTTCCATCGAACTTGCACGCGTTTTCGCCGATCGTGCCAAGACTCGCTTCACCTGTGCTGCTTTCACATCACCTGGGAGCGTATCAAGATTTCCGGCCTATCACTGAACGTCGAGTCAGCTGATCCAACGACGGGCGTCGAGTTATAAGAAGAGCACCAGGGACGACATCGCCACTTGCACACAGCAGCAGCAGCGGACGGATCTAAGTGCCGTCAATAACTGCTTTCCATCGAACTTGCAGGCGTTTTCGCCGATTGTGCCAAGCCTCGCTTCACCGGTGCTGCTTTCACATCACCTGGCAGCGTATCAAGATTGCCGGCCTATCACTGAACGTCGAGTCAGCTGATCCAACGACGGGCGTCGAGTTATAAGAAGAGCACCAGGGACGACATCGCCACTTGCACACAGCAGCAGCAGCGGACGGATCTAAGTGCCGTCAATAACTGCTTTCCATCGAACTTGCAGGCGTTTTCGCCGATTGTGCCAAGCCTCGCTTCACCGGTGCTGCTTTCACATCACCTGGGAGCGTATCAAGATTGCCGGCCTATCACTGAACGTCGAGTCAGCTGATCCAACGACGGGCGTCGAGTTATAAGAAGAGCACCAGGGACGACATCGCCACTTGCACACAGCAGCAGCAGCGGACGGATCTAAGTGCCGTCAATAACTGCTTTCCATCGAACTTGCAGGCGTTTTCGCCGATCGTGCCAAGCCTCGCTTCACCGGTGCTGCTTTCACATCACCTGGGAGCGTATCAAGATTGCCGGCCTATCACTGAACGTCGAGTCAGCTGATCCAACGACGGGCGTCGAGTTATAAGAAGAGCACCAGGGACGACATCGCCACTTGCACACAGCAGCAGCAGCGGACGGATCTAAGTGCCGTCAATAACTGCTTTCCATCGAACTTGCAGGCGTTTTCGCCGATCGTGCCAAGCCTCGCTTCACCGGTGCTGCTTTCACATCACCTGGGAGCGTATCAAGATTGCCGGCCTATCACTGAACGTCGAGTCAGCTGATCCAACGACGGGCGTCGAGTTATAAGAAGAGCACCAGGGACGACATCGCCACTTGCACACAGCAGCAGCAGCGGACGGATCTAAGTGCCGTCAATAACTGCTTTCCATCGAACTTGCAGGCGTTTTCGCCGATCGTGCCAAGCCTCGCTTCACCGGTGCTGCTTTCACATCACCTGGGAGCGTATCAAGATTGCCGGCCTATCACTGAACGTCGAGTCAGCTGATCCAACGACGGGCGTCGAGTTATAAGAAGAGCACCAGGGACGACATCGCCACTTGCACACAGCAGCAGCAGCGGACGGATCTAAATGCCGTCAATAACTGCTTTCCATCGAACTTGCAGGCGTTTTCGCCGATCGTGCCAAGCCTCGCTTCACCGGTGCTGCTTTCACATCACCTGGGAGCGTATCAAGATTGCCGGCCTATCACTGAACGTCGAGTCAGCTGATGCAACGACGGGCGTCGAGTTATAAGAGCACCAGGGACGACATCGCCACTTGCACACAGCAGCAGCAGCGGACGGATCTAAGTGCCGTCAATAACTGCTTTCCATCGAACTTGCAGGCGTTTTCGCCGATCGTGCCAAGCCTCGCTTCACCGGTGCTGCTTTCACATCACCTGGGAGCGTATCAAGATTGCCGGCCTATCACTGAACGTCGAGTCAGCTGATCCAACGACGGGCGTCGAGTTATAAGAAGAGCACCAGGGACGACATCGCCACTTGCACACAGCAGCAGCAGCGGACGGATCTAAGTGCCATCAATAACTGCTTTCTATCGAACTTGCAGGCGTTTTCGCCGATCGTGCCAACCCTCGCTTCACCGGTGCTGCTTTCACATCACCTGGGAGCGTATCAAGATTGCCGGCCTATCACTGAACGTCGAGTCAGCTGATCCAACGACGGGCGTCGAGTTATAAGAAGAGCACCAGGGACGACATCGCCACTTGCACACAGCAGCAGCAGCGGACGGATCTAAGTGCCGTCAATAACTGCTTTCCATCGAACTTGCAGGCGTTTTCGCCGATTGTGCCAAGCCTCGCTTCACCGGTGCTGCTTTCACATCACCTGGGAGCGTATCAAGATTGCCGGCCTATCACTGAACGTCGAGTCAGCTGATGCAACGACGGGCGTCGAGTTATAAGAAGAGCACCAGGGACGACATCGCCACTTGCACACAGCAGCAGCAGCGGACGGATCTAAATGCCGTCAATAACTGCTTTCCATCGAACTTGCAGGTGTTTTCGCCGATCGTGCCAAGCCTCGCTTCACCGGTGCTGCTTTCACATCACCTGGGAGCGTATCAAGATTGCCGGCCTATCACTGAACGTCGAGTCAGCTGATCCAACGACGGGCGTCGAGTTATAAGAAGAGCACCAGGGACGACATCGCCACTTGCACACAGCAGCAGCAGCGGACGGATCTAAGTGCCGTCAATAACTGCTTTCCATCGAACTTGCAGGCGTTTTCGCCGATCGTGCCAAGCCTCGCTTCACCGGTGCTGCTTTCACATCACCTGGGAGCGTATCAATATTGCCGGCCTATCATTGAACGTCGAGTCAGCTGATCCAACGACGGGCGTCGAGTTATAAGAAGAGCACCAGGGACGACATCGCCACTTGCACACAGCAGCAGCAGCGGACGGATCTAAGTGCCGTCAATAACTGCTTTCCATCGAACTTGCAGGCGTTTTCGCCGATCGTGCCAAGCCTCGCTTCACCGGTGCTGCTTTCACATCACCTGGGAGCGTATCAAGATTGCCGGCCTATCACTGAACGTCGAGTCAGCTGATCCAACGACGGGCGTCGAGTTATAAGAAGAGCACCAGGGACGACATCGCCACTTGCACACAGCAGCAGCAGCGGACGGATCTAAATGCCGTCAATAACTGCTTTCCATCGAACTTGCAGGCGTTTTCGCCGATCGTGCCAAGCCTCGCTTCACCGGTGCTGCTTTCACATCACCTGGGAGCGTATCAAGATTGCCGGCCTATCACTGAACGTCGAGTCAGCTGATCCAACGACGGGCGTCGAGTTATAAGAAGAGCACCAGGGACGACATCGCCACTTGCACACAGCAGCAGCAGCGGACGGATCTAAGTGCCGTCAATAAATGCTTTCCATCGAACTTGCAGGCGTGTTCGCCGATCGTGCCAAGCCTCGCTTCACCGGTGCTGCTTTCACATCACCTGGGAGCGTATCAAGATTGCCGGCCTATCACTGAACGTCGAGTCAGCTGATGCAACGACGGGCGTCGAGTTATAAGAAGAGCACCAGGGACGACATCGCCACTTGCACACAGCAGCAGCAGCGGACGGATCTAAATGCCGTCAATAACTGCTTTCCATCGAACTTGCAGGCGTTTTCGCCGATCGTGCCAAGCCTCGCTTCACCGGTGCTGCTTTCACATCACCTGGGAGCGTATCAAGATTGCCGGCCTATCACTGAACGTCGAGTCAGCTGATGCAACGACGGGCGTCGAGTTATAAGAAGAGCACCAGGGACGACATCGCCACTTGCACACAGCAGCAGCAGCGGACGGATCTAAGTGCCGTCAATAACTGCTTTCCATCGAACTTGCAGGCGTTTTCGCCGATCGTGCCAAGCCTCGCTTCACCGGTGCTGCTTTCACATCACCTGGGAGCGTATCAAGATTGCCGGCCTATCACTGAACGTCGAGTCAGCTGATGCAACGACGGGCGTCGAGTTATAAGAAGAGCACCAGGGACGACATCGCCACTTGCACACAGCAGCAGCAGCGGACGGATCTAAATGCCGTCAATAACTGCTTTCCATCGAACTTGCAGGCGTTTTCGCCGATCGTGCCAAGCCTCGCTTCACCGGTGCTGCTTTCACATCACCTGGGAGCGTATCAAGATTGCCGGCCTATCACTGAACGTCGAGTCAGCTGATCCAACGACGGGCGTCGAGTTATAAGAAGAGCACCAGGGACGACATCGCCACTTGCACACAGCAGCAGCAGCGGACGGATCTAAGTGCCGTCAATAACTGCTTTCCATCGAACTTGCAGGCGTTTTCGCCGATCGTGCCAAGCCTCGCTTCACCGGTGCTGCTTTCACATCACCTGGGAGCGTATCAAGATTGCCGGCCTATCACTGAACGTCGAGTCAGCTGATCCAACGACGGGCGTCGAGTTATAAGAAGAGCACCAGGGACGACATCGCCACTTGCACACAGCAGCAGCAGCGGACGGATCTAAGTGCCATCAATAACTGCTTTCCATCGAACTTGCAGGCGTTTTCGCCGATCGTGCCAAGCCTCGCTTCACCGGTGCTGCTTTCACATCACCTGGGAGCGTATCAAGATTGCCGGCCTATCACTGAACGTCGAGTCAGCTGATCCAACGACGGGCGTCGAGTTATAAGAAGAGCACCAGGGACGACATCGCCACTTGCACACAGCAGCAGCAGCGGACGGATCTAAATGCCGTCAATAACTGCTTTCCATCGAACTTGCAGGTGTTTTCGCCGATCGTGCCAAGCCTCACTTCACCGGTGCTGCTTTCACATCACCTGGGAGCGTATCAAGATTGCCGGCCTATCACTGAACGTCGAGTCAGCTGATCCAACGACGGGCGTCGAGTTATAAGAAGAGCACCAGGGACGACATCGCCACTTGCACACAGCAGCAGCAGCGGACGGATCTAAGTGCCGTCAATAACTGCTTTCCATCGAACTTGCAGGCGTTTTCGCCGATCGTGCCAAGCCTCGCTTCACCGGTGCTGCTTTCACATCACCTGGGAGCGTATCAAGATTGCCGGCCTATCACTGAACGTCGAGTCAGCTGATCCAACGACGGGCGTCGAGTTATAAGAAGAGCACCAGGGACGACATCGCCACTTGCACACAGCAGCAGCAGCGGACGGATCTAAGTGCCGTCATTAACTGCTTTCCATCGAACTTGCAGGCGTTTTCGCCGATCGTGCCAAGCCTCGCTTCACCGGTGCTGCTTTCACATCAC
Organism: Amblyomma americanum; assembly: GCF_052857255.1. NCBI lineage: Eukaryota > Metazoa > Arthropoda > Arachnida > Ixodida > Ixodidae > Amblyomma > Amblyomma americanum. Next base: position 140,642,511 of record NC_135503.1, read on the forward strand.
CTGGGAGCGTATCAAGATTGCCGGCCTATCACTGAACGTCGAGTCAGCTGATCCAACGACGGGCGTCGAGTTATAAGAAGAGCACCAGGGACGACATCGCCACTTGCACACAGCAGCAGCAGCGGACGGATCTAAATGCCGTCAATAACTGCTTTCCATCGAACTTGCAGGCGTTTTCGCCGATCGTGCCAAGCCTCGCTTCACCGGTGCTGCTTTCACATCACCTGGGAGCGTATCAAGATTGCCGGCCTATCACTGAACGTCGAGTCAGCTGATCCAACGACGGGCGTCGAGTTATAAGAAGAGCACCAGGGACGACATCGCCACTTGCACACAGCAGCAGCAGCGGACGGATCTAAGTGCCGTCAATAATCGCTTTCCATCGAACTTGCAGGCGTTTTCGCCGATCGTGCCAAGCCTCGCTTCACCGGTGCTGCTTTCACATCACCTGGGAGCGTATCAAGATTGCCGGCCTATCACTGAACGTCGAGTCAGCTGATGCAACGACGGGCGTCGAGTTATAAGAAGAGCACCAGGGACGACATCGCCACTTGCACACAGCAGCAGCAGCGGACGGATCTAAATGCCGTCAATAACTGCTTTCCATCGAACTTGCAGGCGTTTTCGCCGATCGTGCCAAGCCTCGCTTCACCGGTGCTGCTTTCACATCACCTGGGAGCGTATCAAGATTGCCGGCCTATCACTGAACGTCGAGTCAGCTGATGCAACGACGGGCGTCGAGTTATAAGAAGAGCACCAGGGACGACATCGCCACTTGCACACAGCAGCAGCAGCGGACGGATCTAAGTGCCGTCAATAACTGCTTTCCATCGAACTTGCAGGCGTTTTCGCCGATCGTGCCAAGCCTCGCTTCACCGGTGCTGCTTTCACATCACCTGGGAGCGTATCAAGATTGCCGGCCTATCACTGAACGTCGAGTCAGCTGATGCAACGACGGGCGTCGAGTTATAAGAAGAGCACCAGGGACGACATCGCCACTTGCACACAGCAGCAGCAGCGGACGGATCTAAATGCCGTCAATAACTGCTTTCCATCGAACTTGCAGGCGTTTTCGCCGATCGTGCCAAGCCTCGCTTCGCCGGTGCTGCTTTCACATCACCTGGGAGCGTATCAAGATTGCCGGCCTATCACTGAACGTCGAGTCAGCTGATGCAACGACGGGCGTCGAGTTATAAGAAGAGCACCAGGGACGACATCGCCACTTGCACACAGCAGCAGCAGCGGACGGATCTAAGTGCCGTCAATAACTGCTTTCCGTCGAACTTGCAGGCGTTTTCGCCGATCGTGCCAAGCCTCGCTTCACCGGTGCTGCTTTCACATCACCTGGGAGCGTATCAAGATTGCCGGCCTATCACTGAACGTCGAGTCAGCTGATCCAACGACGGGCGTCGAGTTATAAGAAGAGCACCAGGGACGACATCGCCACTTGCACACAGCAGCAGCAGCGGACGGATCTAAGTGCCATCAATAACTGCTTTCCATCGAACTTGCAGGCGTTTTCGCCGATTGTGCCAAGCCTCGCTTCACCGGTGCTGCTTTCACATCACCTGGGAGCGTATCAAGATTGCCGGCCTATCACTGAACGTCGAGTCAGCTGATGCAACGACGGGCGTCGAGTTATAAGAAGAGCACCAGGGACGACATCGCCACTTGCACACAGCAGCAGCAGCGGACGGATCTAAGTGCCATCAATAACTGCTTTCCATCGAACTTGCAGGCGTTTTCGCCGATCGTGCCAAGCCTCGCTTCACCGGTGCTGCTTTCACATCACCTGGGAGCGTATAAAGATTGCCGGCCTATCACTGAACGTCGAGTCAGCTGATCCAACGACGGGCGTCGAGTTATAAGAAGAGCACCAGGGACGACATCGCCACTTGCACACAGCAGCAGCAGCGGACGGATCTAAGTGCCATCAATAACTGCTTTCCATCGAACTTGGAGGCGTTTTCGCCGATCGTGCCAAGCCTCGCTTCCCCGGTGCTGCTTTCACATCACCTGGGAGCGTATCAAGATTGCCGGCCTTTCACTGAACGTCGAGTCAGCTGATCCAACGACGGGCGTCGAGTTATAAGAAGAGCACCAGGGACGACATCGCCACTTGCACACAGCAGCAGCAGCGGACGGATCTAAATGCCGTCAATAACTGCTTTCCATCGAACTTGCAGGCGTTTTCGCCGATCGTGCCAAGCCTCGCTTCACCGGTGCTGCTTTCACATCACCTGGGAGCGTATCAAGATTGCCGGCCTATCACTGAACGTCGAGTCAGCTGATCCAACGACGGGCGTCGAGTTATAAGAAGAGCACCAGGGACGACATCGCCACTTGCACACAGCAGCAGCAGCGGACGGATCTAAATGCCGTCAATAACTGCTTTCCATCGAACTTGCAGGCGTTTTCGCCGATCGTGCCAAGCCTCGCTTCACCGGTGCTGCTTTCACATCACCTGGGAGCGTATCAAGATTGCCGGCCTATCACTGAACGTCGAGTCAGCTGATGCAACGACGGGCGTCGAGTTATAAGAAGAGCACCAGGGACGACATCGCCACTTGCACACAGCAGCAGCAGCGGACGGATCTAAGTGCCGTCAATAACTGCTTTCCATCGAACTTGCAGGCGTTTTCGCCGATCGTGCCAAGCCTCGCTTCACCGGTGCTGCTTTCACATCACCTGGGAGCGTATCAAGATTGCCGGCCTATCACTGAACGTCGAGTCAGCTGATGCAACGACGGGCGTCGAGTTATAAGAAGAGCACCAGGGACGACATCGCCACTTGCACACAGCAGCAGCAGCGGACGGATCTAAATGCCGTCAATAACTGCTTTCCATCGAACTTGCAGGCGTTTTCGCCGATCGTGCCAAGCCTCGCTTCGCCGGTGCTGCTTTCACATCACCTGGGAGCGTATCAAGATTGCCGGCCTATCACTGAACGTCGAGTCAGCTGATGCAACGACGGGCGTCGAGTTATAAGAAGAGCACCAGGGACGACATCGCCACTTGCACACAGCAGCAGCAGCGGACGGATCTAAGTGCCGTCAATAACTGCTTTCCGTCGAACTTGCAGGCGTTTTCGCCGATCGTGCCAAGCCTCGCTTCACCGGTGCTGCTTTCACATCACCTGGGAGCGTATCAAGATTGCCGGCCTATCACTGAACGTCGAGTCAGCTGATCCAACGACGGGCGTCGAGTTATAAGAAGAGCACCAGGGACGACATCGCCACTTGCACACAGCAGCAGCAGCGGACGGATCTAAGTGCCATCAATAACTGCTTTCCATCGAACTTGCAGGCGTTTTCGCCGATTGTGCCAAGCCTCGCTTCACCGGTGCTGCTTTCACATCACCTGGGAGCGTATCAAGATTGCCGGCCTATCACTGAACGTCGAGTCAGCTGATGCAACGACGGGCGTCGAGTTATAAGAAGAGCACCAGGGACGACATCGCCACTTGCACACAGCAGCAGCAGCGGACGGATCTAAGTGCCATCAATAACTGCTTTCCATCGAACTTGCAGGCGTTTTCGCCGATCGTGCCAAGCCTCGCTTCACCGGTGCTGCTTTCACATCACCTGGGAGCGTATAAAGATTGCCGGCCTATCACTGAACGTCGAGTCAGCTGATCCAACGACGGGCGTCGAGTTATAAGAAGAGCACCAGGGACGACATCGCCACTTGCACACAGCAGCAGCAGCGGACGGATCTAAGTGCCATCAATAACTGCTTTCCATCGAACTTGGAGGCGTTTTCGCCGATCGTGCCAAGCCTCGCTTCCCCGGTGCTGCTTTCACATCACCTGGGAGCGTATCAAGATTGCCGGCCTTTCACTGAACGTCGAGTCAGCTGATCCAACGACGGGCGTCGAGTTATAAGAAGAGCACCAGGGACGACATCGCCACTTGCACACAGCAGCAGCAGCGGACGGATCTAAATGCCGTCAATAACTGCTTTCCATCGAACTTGCAGGCGTTTTCGCCGATCGTGCCAAGCCTCGCTTCACCGGTGCTGCTTTCACATCACCTGGGAGCGTATCAAGATTGCCGGCCTATCACTGAACGTCGAGTCAGCTGATCCAACGACGGGCGTCGAGTTATAAGAAGAGCACCAGGGACGACATCGCCACTTGCACACAGCAGCAGCAGCGGACGGATCTAAGTGCCGTCAATAACTGCTTTCCATCGAACTTGCAGGCGTTTTCGCCGATCGTGCCAAGCCTCGCTTCACCGGTGCTGCTTTCACATCACCTGGGAGCGTATCAAGATTGCCGGCCTATCACTGAACGTCGAGTCAGCTGATCCAACGACGGGCGTCGAGTTATAAGAAGAGCACCAGGGACGGCATCGCCACTTGCACACAGCAGCAGCAGCGGACGGATCTAAGTGCCGTCAATAACTGCTTTCCATCGAACTTGCAGGCGTTTTCGCCGATTGTGCCAAGCCTCGCTTCACCGGTGCTGCTTTCACATCACCTGGGAGCGTATCAAGATTGCCGGCCTATCACTGAACGTCGAGTCAGCTGATGCAACGACGGGCGTCGAGTTATAAGAAGAGCACCAGGGACGACATCGCCACTTGCACACAGCAGCAGCAGCGGACGGATCTAAGTGCCGTCAATAACTGCTTTCCATCGAACTTGCAGGCGTTTTCGCCGATCGTGCCAAGCCTCGCTTCACCGGTGCTGCTTTCACATCACCTGGGAGCGTATCAAGATTGCCGGCCTATCACTGAACGTCGAGTCAGCTGATGCAACGACGGGCGTCGAGTTATAAGAAGAGCACCAGGGACGACATCGCCACTTGCACACAGCAGCAGCAGCGGACGGATCTAAGTGCCGTCAATAACTGCTTTCCATCGAACTTGCAGGCGTTTTCGCCGATTGTGCCAAGCCTCGCTTCACCGGTGCTGCTTTCACATCACCTGGGAGCGTATCAAGATTGCCGGCCTATCACTGAACGTCGAGTCAGCTGATGCAACGACGGGCGTCGAGTTATAAGAAGAGCACCAGGGACGACATCGCCACTTGCACACAGCAGCAGCAGCGGACGGATCTAAGTGCCGTCAATAACTGCTTTCCATCGAACTTGCAGGCGTTTTCGCCGATCGTGCCAAGCCTCGCTTCACCGGTGCTGCTTTCACATCACCTGGGAGCGTATCAAGATTGCCGGCCTAGCACTGAACGTCGAGTCAGCTGATCCAACGACGGGCGTCGAGTTATAAGAAGAGCACCAGGGACGACATCGCCACTTGCACACAGCAGCAGCAGCGGACGGATCTAAGTGCCGTCAATAACTGCTTTCCATCGAACTTGCAGGCGTTTTCGCCGATCGTGCCAAGCCTCGCTTCACCGGTGCTGCTTTCACATCACCTGGGAGCGTATAAAGATTGCCGGCCTATCACTGAACGTCGAGTCAGCTGATCCAACGACGGGCGTCGAGTTATAAGAAGAGCACCAGGGACGACATCGCCACTTGCACACAGCAGCAGCAGCGGACGGATCTAAGTGCCGTCAATAACTGCTTTCCATCGAACTTGCAGGCGTTTTCGCCGATCGTGCCAAGCCTCGCTTCACCGGTGCTGCTTTCACATCACCTGGGAGCGTATAAAGATTGCCGGCCTATCACTGAACGTCGAGTCAGCTGATCCAACGACGGGCGTCGAGTTATAAGAAGAGCACCAGGGACGACATCGCCACTTGCACACAGCAGCAGCAGCGGACGGATCTAAGTGCCGTCAATAACTGCTTTCCATCGAACTTGCAGGCGTTTTCGCCGATCGTGCCAAGCCTCGCTTCACCGGTGCTGCTTTCACATCACCTGGGAGCGTATCAAGATTGCCGGCCTATCACTGAACGTCGAGTCAGCTGATCCAACGACGGGCGTCGAGTTATAAGAGCACCAGGGACGACATCGCCACTCGCACACAGCAGCAGCAGCGGACGGATCTAAGTGCCGTCAATAACTGCTTTCCATCGAACTTGCAGGTTGGTAAAGTCTGTGCTTTATTCATTATTTTTTACTTGCGCTGCTGCTGCTGTTGCTGCACTGATATATTCTCAGTATGTCGGAATGTTTGTCATGCCACGAAGAAATAGCTAGCGATGGATTGTCTATTACATGCATATCATGCCAATATGCATATCATATTGGTGAATGTTCCGGTGTCAATGCTAATCAATATCGCAAGAAGGCCGACTCTTTAAAGGCTAACTGGAACTGTAAGACTTGTGAAAATGCAAAAAAACGGAGTGGGTCGACTTCCACAACGCCGGAAAATGCTAACCTTGAATCCAAGTTGAATGACATAAATGAAAAGCTTTCATTGCTTGTCCCACTAGTGGCGAAGGTTGAGGCGCTTTCTGAACTGATATCAAAGGTAGATGGAATTGAAGCGTCAATCGCACTTGTGTCAGACAAGTATGACAAAACACTAGAAAAGCTGGACGCTCACGACAAGGATGTTGCTGATATTCAAAAAAAGAGTTGCAGCAATCGAGTCTGGCAACTTTCCTTACGTCAAAGACATGAAGCTTCAGCTAAACGATCGGGAGCAATACAGCCGTCGAAACAACCTTGAAATTCACGGCATGGTCAAGGAAGATAATGAAAACCTCTGATAAATTAAATGACCTTGCATGTAATCTGAATCTACCTAAACTAACGGATTCGACTTTAGAGTCTGTCCACCGCGTGCCAGCTAGACCGGGTAAAGACTCCATTGTTATTGCACGATTTTCATCGATTAATCTGAAAGACAAATGGATGCGAAGTCGCTCTCAGCTGCAGACAATATCGTCAGACATAAGGTTTCCAGACAACGTTACGGCAATGAATAAACGTCTTTTGTGGCTAGCGCGAGCAAAAAGTGAACAAAAAGGCTATCGCTTCACGTGGCAAAAGAATGGACATGTGCTTGTGCGAAAAGATGTAGATGCCGGTATCATTAGGATTCACACTGAAAGTGATCTCGAAAAATTGGTGTAAATAGAAGCTGGAATTGCTCGTGTGCCCATTACGTCAAGATGGAAACGCTACCACGCCAACACTCTTATCATGATGCCGTATCCTTCGGCACTGCAGTTTCAAAAAAGGAAAGGTCTCGCTTTTATTCCTTCTATCATTTAAACGTGCGCAGTTTAAGTCGCAAAAAGGATGAATTAGACATACACCTGGCCTCGTTGTGCCACGACTTCGACATCTTAGCTTTCAGCGAGACATGGCTCACTGGCTGTCGCCACATAGTAGATTTCAACGGGTATTCATGTGAAGCAGTTTGCAGAACAAACAAAAAAGGAGGAGGTGTGGCCTTTTTCGTTAAGCATAACCTATAGTATAAGGTCATGGCGGAGCACTGCTTTATAAACCCTTGCTTTGAATCCCTTTTCATCAAGTGTCATTCTTTCATATTTGGTGTATTCTACCGCCCTCCATCTCGTCAGTTTAATGATTTCTGTCATCTTTTTGAACTTATGTTGGATGAGATGGCAATAATGAACATGCCTGTTGTATTCATGGGCGACTTTATTATCGATCTTTTTCATGTGTCTGATCGTGCCCGGGAATTCACGGATCTTTTAGCATCTTGTGGGTTTATTAACATCATTGAGGCCCCCACTAGAATTACAGAATCTACTGAAACGTTGATTGACTTATGTTTAACTTCATATGGAAAAAATGAATTAGAAGCTGGCGTTTTAATGACTGATATCAGTGATCACATGGCGCAGTTTTGCCTTCTCCCGAATTTTTCCTGATGCCGAAACCAGAAAATCGATCCAGTTATTTCGAGGCGGAACATTACGCAAAACAACATTACTTATTTTCGACATTTAGTAGCATCAGTAGACTGGAACGTTATTAAACGTTTGAAAGATCCGAATTCGTTTTATAACCAGTTTCTTGAACGAATGATTAAACTTTACGACACTGCATTTCCTTTGGTGTTACACAAAAAGAGCAAGAAAGGAAGAAAGCCGTAGATAACTGAAGACCTGCTGCGCAGAATAAAAGCCCGTAATGAACTCTTTGAAAAGTTCGTATCATCGAGAGACATAGAGACATTAAAAAGTTTAGGAAATTTAGAAATAAGTTAGGGGCTGATTTAAAGAAGCCTCGTATGCGGTACTATACTGATAAATTTGCCAGTATTCTCTTCGATCCGCCAAAAACATGGCGCACAATAAAGAGCTTGTTGAGACAACCTGCTAACTGTATGCCTAATGAAATGAAGTTAGGAGAACAAATTTTTAGTGGCGCAAGCCTTGAAAATGAATTTAATCGGCATTTCCTAGATTTTGGTGCCACGAACTCAGCATCATCTCTACAAGCTACCACATATATTAAACATAGCATTCAGAACACCATGTTTTTAAAACCTGTTACTCCCGTGGAAATTGTCAGCATAATCAGCGATATTAAGAACAGCTCTGCGTCTGGTTTCGACGGTATCAGTGTGTTACCAATTAAGGCTGTGGCAGATCTGATATGCGATGTGCTGTGTCGATTGATTAATCTGGTGTTTGTGACAGGTGTTTTTCCTGAAAAAATGAAAATAGCGAAAGTTTCTGTTGTACACAAAGGAGGAGCTCTGAATGATATAGGTAATTATAGACCTACATCAATTTTGCCACTATTCTCAAAGGTAGTAGAGAACGCTATTAACATCAGATTGATTAATCATTTAAATACACACAGCTTGCTATCTGAGTGTCAATATGGATTCCAGAAAGGCAAATCCACTGAGTCAGCACTGTTAAAAATCTGAGATAAAATTGTCAATAATATTGAGCAACAACTTTACACCATAGGTATATTTTTAAACTTTAAGAAAGCATTTTATTCCATAAAACATGACATTTTGTATACCAAATTACATCATTATGGTATAAGAGGCCTTCCGCTTAAACTGATCTGCAGTTACCTAACAAATCGTAAACAATATGTAACTATAAACAGTATCGTCTCAGACACCGGAGCAATAAAATTCGGTGTCCCTCAAGGCTCCCATTCTCGGCCCTGTAAGGTTTCTCTTATACGTCAATGACAAAGTCTCACTTTCCAAAACCCAAGATATTATTCTCTATGCGAATGACACAAATGTTTTCTTTTCTACTGATGATTTAACATCCCTGTGCGTAACCGCAAATCTGTGGCTTCAAAATCTGTCTCAGTGGCTTCATGCTAATCAACTTAATTTAATTGTGAAAAAAACAAAATATATTTTATTTGGTCCTAAAAAAAGCGGAATAATCTTGCGCATGCACTTAAATTTAACCTGCAAACGTTAGAAAGAGTATCCGAGCATAAATTCTTAGGGGTCAATTTTCATGAAAACCTTCTCTGGTCCAACCATGTGAATTCAGTAAAAAGCAGTATTGCTCAAATGCTAGGGATGCTAAATAGAATTCAAGCTTACCTTCCAAAGAACCTAAAACGCCAGCTATATTTAGCCTTAATCCATTCACGGTTGACTTATTGTCTACTTGTTTGGGGTGTAACTTCAAAATCAAACCTTAATAAATTATATCTGATGCAAAAGAAAGGTTTAAGATTTATTCGTGGCCTATCGTCTTATGAACACGTCTCTGAATTTTTTGTAAAAGATGGTATATTGAAACTTGAAGCCTTGTACTACCAGCGGCTTTCCGAAGCTATCTATCTAGAGGTGAAAGCAAATAGCGAACTTTTTCTTTCTACTTACACAAAGAATTTACCTTATTACACGTTCAGACACAACTCCTTCTTTAAGCCTTTAATTAGAACGAATTATGGTATGCAATTGCTTAACTGGCAAATTCCTAACTGCTTGAATCTTTTCCCGCCTTTAATCGAAATCATTAATGGTTGTTCTTCCCTGATTTCCTTCAGGAAAACGGGGAAATTTTATTTTCTACATAACTTGAAAGCATACCTACAGGATTTGGTCAATGACTCTGCGTACGAATAGCATATCGTAATGCAGTGTTGTCCTGCGCTTTATCACTTCCCACTACGTGAATTTATGCCCTCTGATTGATTCTATATTTTACTATTAAACTCATTCTGTCAATTTATTTTGTGCTTAGGCTACACAACTGTATAATTTGACTACTTAGTACTGGCTTCAATCCTGTTTTTTACTAATTTCCTCTGTAATCGACAGATTGCCTCTGTTCATGTGCAAGTTTGCCTTATTTTCATTTCTATGTGTGTGCTGTTTGTGCTGCAAGTTTTTGTAGGGACATTGGCCCAGTCAGGCGTTCATTGCTATCGCCTTTTGCTCTACCTCTTGGCAACTACTTCTGTACTGTCTTAAGCACAATAAACAACAACAACAACACTGATAGCCGTGTTGACAGGAAATAGCTGGTCAGCATTTTTGTCAAAGCCATGTCAGAGGCCACAGCGCGAGCAGTCCACATTACGTGCAGGGCCTCTAGCGAGCGCGCCGAGGTCAGGGACCCCAAGTCCCGCCCTTCTTTCTTGGCAGCCTGACTACCTGCCGCTTCACCTTGCCAGGCGCGCCCCGCCACAAGAAGCGAAAGATGCTGGTGTCTAGTTGCCTTTGCGTGGCTGCAGGCACGCCCCAAAATGCTGGCCGTTAAACTTATCAGGGCCATCAAGAGGGTACGCGCGATGGTGGCTTGAGCGGTGATTGGGCACCGCGGCACTCCCATGCCTGCTATCTTTTTGTTGTCTCTCTCCACGGTGATGTCCCAATTCCTCACCGAGAGTCCATGCTGGCTAAAATGGTAACCCAGAACTCGCACTTCGGTCACTGACTGGACTCCAGAGATGACTGGTGGGTTTCCGCAATTAAGGCACATTGTGCAGCTCTTGCCCCAGTTTAAGCGCGCCCCACTTGCAGCGCAGTAACTAGAAGCCAATGCTAGAACTCTCTCTGCGGATTTCGCGTCTGGGACGACTACTGTGACGTCATCTGCATAGCCAAAAATTGGGATGTTGGGCGGGCCCACAGGGAGCACGTTTCGCCCGATCAGGGGATCGGTGGTGAGGCGCTGCAGCAGTGGCTCAATAGCGATGGCAAAGGGCAACCCTTCCTGACGCCCCGCGTCACCGTGAAGTGGTTCGAAACGCGCCCCTGCACTATCACCGCTGCAGGCGGCTCCGCGTACAGGGCGCGTATCATTGCGATAAGCGGCGCACCCAGCTTTGCCTGTTCCAACTGACGCATCAGGTTATCATATGACAACCTGTCGAATGCTTTTCCTTGTCGAGCGAAAGGACCATACCGCGCAAGTTGCGTGAACTCATCCACAGAAGCAAGTCCCTGAGTGACTTGCCGTGCAATTGCACTGAGCGGCCCGGAACGCCTGCTGCGACCCAACGATGCTAGCGAGTGCCGATGTTAGGCGCATCGACAAGCACTTTGCGACGATCTTGTAGTCCGTATTAAGCAGCGTGATGGGTCTCCACCGCTCTAAGGTCTGTTGCCCTATTTGAATCATTGCATAGTAGGGTGATCATGCCCTCGTTCACGGTGGGGCTAAGTTTGCCTTCGTCCAAAAGGAGGTTGGTTAGATCCGCGAAGGGCTTCTTGATCATTGGCCAGAACTTTTTGTAGAACGCGGGTGTGAGGCCATCTGTGCCAGGACTATTGTTCGGCTTCATCTCGTTAAGGCCGCCAGCAATTCCTCGCCTGTTAGATACGTGTCATCGATGGTGGGTGCAACCTGCGGGCTGTTAAAGGCGAATTCCATGGTTCTGCTGCATATAACTCGGAATATAATGTGCGCGTTCTCCGATACCTCCTCTGGGGCCGAAGTAATGGCTCCGGAAGGGGGGTCCTGCACCGCTGTCAAGTTGTCGCTTTTGGTGTTGAGACGGCGACGTAGCAGGTTCCTGGAACACCAGCTTTCACACTCCCACCGTTCAGTGCGTGCGATTGCGCGCAGTCGATACCAACGTCTATTTAGCAGCTGGTGTATTTCCTTCCGGAACGCCACCAGCGTTGGGGCAATGCTTGGCCCTTGTGATAGTGGACTGGAGAGCACGATTATGGCATCCGACACGACGCGGATTTCCACCCGTGCCTTGCGTGCCAGTCGCACTCCCAAGCCCTGGAAAACTGCTTTCACCTCGCCCTTCATTTGGTCCCACGCGCTCCCGGTCATATTGGGAGATAGGTGCCTCCTAGGGGCGGCCAGTACATCCTTCACGACGCGTTACTCTTCGAGGAGGCGTGAGTTAAGTCGCCAGCAGCCTTTCGCGCGGGGAGCCAAGTCAGCCGCACACAGCCTCGTCACCACTAGCCTGTGGTCCCTCAGCGCAGGGGGGAAAACCCACATGGATTGAAGGTCATCCCCGAGCGCGCCTGACCTATAAACGCGATCGAGTCTACTCTCGAGGCCCCGACCCGTCCGGGTCATGCACGCGCGCCCAGGTTGTAAAGTGCGCCAACAATCAATGAGCCCCCAGCACCCGAGCTCCCCGAAAGTCACGTCCGAGGCGACGGGGTGTGCCCCGAAGTGAGCGCCGCTCCTCGGCAAACAATGCACAATTGAAATCCCCCATGACAATGACTCGAGTGGGGCCAACCATCTGTTCTTCCAATCCTTCATAGAAGGCCTGTTGTCCGTAGCGGCACGGCTCGTAAACGTTGATGATTCGCATGCCGTTCAAATCAACCGTGATAGTGCGGCCTGCAGTATCGCGGTTGTGACGCAGAACCGCGAGGCCGGTGTCGCGCAGAAAAAGCAGCGCAAGTCCCCCCGGGCCCTTCCTCCCAAAGCAGCAGTACGATTTGGTGTTTAATCTGTTGTCGAAATTGAAAGTCTCTTGTAGCGCCTGGATGTCGATGCGCTTGCTGCGCGCCATTTGGATAAACGCAGCCTGTTTAGCAGCTCTAGTAAAACCTCTGACGCTGAGCGTGGCTATTACCGGAAAAAAGGCCAGGATGTGGCTGAGGAGGAGGTTGGGGGTGCACTGCCAATCCCTGATTGTGATTCCGTGTCTTCTACCGCGGGAGAGGAGGGGGCTTCTGCTCTATGGACTCGTACGAGTTGTCTGAGACCAGTTCGCAATCGTAGGTTTCATTGTTGCAGCACGGGAAGGGGTCTTGTGGTTCTGGGACGTCATTCTCGTTTTCAGAGCTACTGTCGCTCGGGATCGGCCTTTTCAGGAATGTGCTCTTGGTTAGCGGGACGCTATCTGATGATTTCGAGGACCTTGTTGCCGCACTCTCCTTGGTCGTCTTCTGTTTCCGTGGGCTGCGCTTGCGCTTTGCCCGAGCGGTCGTCACATCCATTTCGTTTTCTTCGTCGTTCTCGGTCTGCGCGGTGCCGAGGGGGATCTGTTCTGGTGCGCCGGGCGCGCTCGATTTCTCCGCGCCAGCGGCGGCGGCGGCTAAGGTCACCTGGTGGTTTTCAGTGACATCTTTGGGCTTCACTTGGGTGCTCGCTGGGGGCGCAGCGGTGGTCAATACATTAAAGCACCTTGATAGCGGCTTTACACTAGATTAGGGTGCCTCGATGCCCACTCGCCTCCGCTTTCAGAGTGAGGACACTGCACGCGACGGCAACATGTTGGGTCACACTCTCACGTTCGGCTGCATAGAGCGCAATGCAGCGGCGGGCCTTTCGGAAGACAAAACTGCCACTACCGCGTGAAAATTCGCAAACCTCGCGTTCTAACAAGAAAGGGTGGTACCAGAGATGTTTCAAACAGTGAATCTGAGTTAGTTAAGCTAAAATATGTTATGTTTCGCAGCTCATCTGCTGAGAAATTCGGCGCCTTGCGAACATTCATTACATTCTCACAGCGGTTGTAACATTTCCAGCGCTATCTGTACACCCGGATACTCTACATCTCGATTGCTTTTCCAACAGTCAGAATTGCTTATTTAGAGCTGGAGTTTCATAATCGCCAAACACTGCCACTCGGGCAGTTCTAATGAGAATATCAAGCTTTCCTGTCAACGAAAGTTTCGGGGATGTTTGGGCATTAACTCGCTCCTCTGTTGCTACTGCGACAAAGCAGTGGCAGTATATAAGAGATAAATATATGAAAACATAACAGCGGTCAGAAAATTTTGACATACACTGCTCACCTCGTGTTTGGGGTCTTGTTGAAACAGACCACTGAACTGTGTAGGAGTCTCACTGTTTAATGGTAACACAAAAGGGACTCACATTATTTGATAATTTGTCTTGCTTTCAAGAAATGTGTGAAACGGTCACCTTTGTTGAATCTGCTGCTGCGCGGTTTTCTTTCGTAGTCTACAATTCACTTGCGCGTGTGTATGATTCACTTTGCACAAGAGCATGATAGCCATAACCACTGCTTATTCGCCATGAAATTTTTACTTCAGTTTTAGAGACGCCTCCGGATTAGAGACGCCTCGGTACATAATGCACCTTCAACCCCACTTTTTCGGAACTCACAATTTCGGAACTCCCCTCCCCCTCTCTCGCCCAATCTACTGCTTGGCGCCAGTTCACTCCGAATATCCCGGCGCCGTACCTACCTAAAGCGCGTCAGTAAGCAAGAGAGCATGCGTGACGAATTACACTGTCGTCAAGAAAATTCGCCTTATTTTTGGTATCGCTTTTCAGTAAACCCCTACTGGGGAAAATATGCTACTTTGGTTGCAGTCACGTACAGCCACGAGATAAGTAAAATTCGTCACGCGTGCTTCTGGGCAGGCATGTCCTGGAGCTTACTTTTTTTCTCTTTCTTGATGACAGCAGCGGGGATGAGAGCTTGCCTGCCGCGCGTCTTTCTGCTCAACATGGGTCAAAACCTCTCCTCCTGTCCCTTCACCTCTATCATTTCATTTCTCCATTCTGCCTTCTATCCTTTATTTCCGCTGCCCCAGCTCAGGTGCTTCCGTATCGATGGCAGATGCCGGGGCTAGCAGAAATCTTTTGCTTCCTTTTTATTATTTTAATAAAACCACTTACTACAACTAGCCCGGACCAGTACCTGATGAAAGGTCTACTGCCTTGGCCAGCGACTATGGAGTAAGGCGGCAAGCCAGCGTCTTTTGACAACTGGAGCAGACAATTCCGCTGAAGCAAGAAAGGCGGCCTGTGTTGCCCCGACTCCCCTTAGTTGAGTTTGGCGTGAATAGTGGCATTGAAATGAAGCCATAATCTAGAGTTGAATTTTTCAGGTTTCTTTGTGAATCTGTCGCTTTTATTCTTTTTCCTTGATGCTTTGAACAGAAGGAAAAACTAACGTATTTGTAAACTTAGCAACTGAAATTTGTTGTTGCTATGTTGCCGTATTCAATTACAAATTTCACTCAACCGTTTATTTTTAATTCTTTCCAAGCAAAACCAATAAAAACGACCGATGTCTTGCTGAATAATCAGCTAGGTGTCGCATCGTACTATCAATCAACGTCTATTCAACACTATTCAGAGGGAAACTCTGACCCCAGAAGAGTGTGGCGACGGATCGTTTGGAAAAGAAATTTCCTATTACTGCTTGGAATACTTTGCATATGGAGGAGTAATGAGACAAAGTCATTCCAGTTAATGTTGGACAAGCGGGTGTTAGCCACGCAAAAAATAGTTATGTTCGGCAGATCATCCTCCGAGCAGCTGGCATACATTAGAAACTTTGGCTCTAGTAAACAGTTTTTATGTTAGAACAGCAAATGTAGCATAATCCAACAGCATTCGGCGACCCTGATACTGTAAATTATGACTACGAAGGAGGCACCAATAACCGCAGGCTCTTTTTTAGTGTAGCTAGCGAGTGGGGAACGCAGCGGCCAGTCATAACTTTTCGATCGGCGTGCATTCGCCGCGACTGCATCATGTAATATCTTTCAAAACTGGTAGAACATTGCTGCCACGAGCGAAACAACCATGTAGCGTCAATTTCCTGTTTATTCGCATCACTGCAGTTGCCACGCAACCGCACAAAAACGACGCCACATGCATAGCGCGCAGTATACGCGACCGGCGCGTGTGACCGAACATGCCGCTGCGAGGGGGAAAAGGGCGGCGCGGGGTGCTACAGAGGGTGTCCTCGCCCTGAAAGCGGAGGCGAGACGAGCGGGCATCGAGACACCCTAGGCTGCATGCTCGCCAGCGTCTTTAGGGAGAGCGCTGGTGTCGGAGCTGCCCTTTACTGCCTCCTCGGTTGCGCTCGGTGTCGTTTGCGCGTTGAGGGCGCGTGACGGTTGCACCGGCTAAAGTCACTGGAACGGGAAAAGTACCGCAACCAAAGTCGGAAGGATGGGCAGCGAGCTCGGCCGCGCGCGCCACTTCCGCCGTGTGCACCGCATGCAAAGCGATCGCTGTGCGAAAAAAAAATTGCTGACGGCAGTTATTTGAGCACCTAATTTTTGAATCTCCCATGCCACGATCCTATTTCGACTGCAACCAAAGCATAAAACGCACGCGCGGTCTACTGCGCGCCAAAGGGCGAGCGTTGGGAACGTCTGCAAGCATCGCCCTACCTAGGTGCCGCCACCGTCGGCGCCCGGGAGGAGCCCAGAGAAGAGCGCCGGCATAGGAGGAGGAGGGAGGCGATGTCGTTACCTTTAGTATAGAGGCTAGAAGATTTGACACTTCTAGCCTCTATACATTTAGTTCATTGAGGGGCTTTACGCTTGGCTAAAACCCCTTGAGAATATGAAAGTACCGCCAACCATTGAACTTTTCCGCCGCCCCGTGACCTCCTCGTTTTCTCCTCGCCCCTTGCTGGCCCCTTCTCTGAGGGTCGGCTCTCCGCCCGATTTCCTGAGCGACGATTGGTCTCCCTGCCGTTGCCCTTGGAAACGCGCGGGTCCGGCGTATTTCTTGTGTTTTAATTTTTCCTCCGCTCCATTTTTCTCCAAGGCTCGGCGAGCGAATATTACGCGCTGTGCATTTACTGCAACGTGCAAGCGCTATGGCGTGCTGTTGCGCGTACAACAGCAGCAAGCGGCCTGATGATGGTTATGCGGTATTAATGATACCATATATATTCTCGTCGGGGGATTTTCACGTTGTTGAGGTCGGTGCTTTGTGGTGTCTCCCCTCGTGTCCGTGTTCCTCTTTGCGCTGTGAATGTAAGCATAGAATACCAACTCGCCCGGCAACTCATTTTAAGGATTAACCACGACGTCATGAAAAATGGTTGACACCGTTGGTTGTAAGGCATCATTCGAGGGTTGTTTGCTGCTTCGTTTTTAGGTTATTTTGCATGCGAGGCCAGAACGGAACGAATCTCCAAAGCATCCGCGCATCTCTGGAAATAGCGACTGGGCTCAAAACGTGCTAGTTCTTGCACCTGTAGCGTCGTCTTTATAACAACAAATAGGCAATTTTTGACAGACAGTCTTTTAGCCTAAGATCCCATTGTCCATTGACTTTCGCTTGCATGAAACTGCTGCATAGATGTACAAAGTGATGTTGATTTGGGTTATGACATACACCACTATTGTATTTCCTTGAGCATGCTTTTCTCAAGTGTCATCAATACTGCATAGCACATATATCTACACTAGCGTGGATTCTGAATATTATGTGATACTGCCGTCTGTTACGTGTATCTTATCAATCAAGGTTCTTTTGCGTGCGCGAAAGTAAATCACCCTGCTGACCATGCTCTCATTTTCTTTAATGAAACATTTTAGGTGATGCCTAATCAAAATACCAGCTTTAGATCCCCTACTACATACTGGAACGAAATTTCAGTGCAAAGTATAATATTACATTATCGAGAGGCGTTGATCTTGCCTGGAGATAACAATGCGTTCTCTCATAGGTATACCGAGTATATTCTTACGCTTCCTTGGCACCAGTGCCTAATAATGTTCGATGAATGGTTGTCCGCGCTCCTTGATCGCATTGAAAGTGCGCAATTAAATGCAAAAGCAAGGAAAAACATTTCGAAGCAGTTTGTGTTAAGCCTAGTTAGTTAATTAACCAGTGATCCAAACTCACGGTTTACCACGTGACATATACTATGCCTAGACTCATAGCTTGACAGTTGCGAAACAGACTAAGTCCCGCTTTGACCTCCTCTGATCTTGAAGTTCAGAGCACCAGCCCGGGTCGTTTTCCGAAATTTTACTGCGCCGACAGAGGTCCGCTCTGAAAAAACAAACACAGACAAAGTCAGAGGCAGTACTAAATCAGGAACACAAACTAAAACACCTTATTATGTGACTTAAATGTCTGCAGTACCGAGATCGCCTGAAGGCTTTGTTTACGTCAAACAAAGCCTTCAGGCGAGCTCGGTACTGCAGACATTTAAGTCACATGATAAGGTGTTTTAGTTTGTGCTCCTGATTAAGTACTGCCTCTGACTTTGTCTGTGTTGTCTGTGTATTCCACATTCACACAGTTCTTAGAAGAAACCATTCTCTTCATGAACGTTACTTTCGGTATTCTCAATCTTTTTCTTGCAATTTTTCAAAGATTTTGTGCACTCCTGGAGCGCAGAGCTGGCCCAAAAACGCGCTTCGCTCACTGCTGCGGTCGGCCGGCGGGCGCCATGGAGAAAAAGCGTGTCGTGCGCAGAGCTCACAGCCGCCGCGCGAGGAGAATCGAGGAGGAAAACGCGGCGTGGAGGAGAGTGTGGCTACTTTCAAATTATCAAGGGGCTTTAGACCCTCCGCGGTGGCTCAGTGGTTAGGGCGCTCGACTACTGATCCGGAGTTCCCGAGCTCGAACCCGACCGCGGCCGCTGCGTTTTTATAGAGGAGAAACGCTAAGACGCCCGTGTGCTGTGCGATGTCAGTGCACGTTAAAGATCCCCAGGTGGTCGAAATTATTGCGGAGCCCTCCACTACGGCACCTCTTTCTTCTTTCACTCCCTCCTTATCCCTTCCCTTACGGCGCGGTTCAGGTGTCCAACGATATATGAGACAGATACTGCGCCATTTCCTTTCCCCCAAAACCAATTATTATTATTATCAAGGGGGCTTTACGCTTGGCGAGCTCCCAATAAAACCAATGCCTCCTCCTTGCAATGTACCCCACTGCCCCGACAGATAGCGCGCGACGGCAGCGCCTTCCGCTCGTCTCGTTCGGGCGCAGTGGGACCGTGTGGGAAACAGGAATCACCCTGTGAGCGGCGAACAACGCAGCGCACATCCAAGGCGCGTTCACCACGAAGCTTTCGGCTTGCTGTCCGTTCCGTTCGGCGCGGAGGCTATGCCGGCGTTCGTGGCATCGGGTTCGTCGAGAACGATGTGCCGACCAACTGCGACTGCAGCTTGAGTCGCGCGTGTTTTGGCAGTATAAGGACTCCCAGGGATCTATGAATGTAGAGAATGACCTTCTGCATATATGTGAATAGGCTGTGCCAAGGCTCAACGGGCCGCAAGGCATGCCGGGTACTCGGACTTCCGGGTCGTTTGGCTAGATGCTTGTGTACAGCGCTTTGCTTGAGAGAGGGACGGTTTATGGACGGGAAAGGCAGAGAGGTTGGCCTGAAAAATAAATATCTGGCCTGCTATTCTGCACTGGGGAACAGAAAGAGGAGAAAAAAAGAGGGTCACGATGGGGGATGATGATGATGAGAGGAGGCAGATGAAACATACAAAAAAAATAAAAAACAAGGCACACTTTCTAACATCACAGACGCGAGGCAATGTCCGTGTCGCTTAAAAAGTGTGAGAGCGCTCGCGTTGCCTGTACAGTTTCAAACTATCTGGCCAAGCGCCGACGATAAAATTCTCCGAGAGGGGCCTTGTGTCCATAGACTTCAAACCAGATGCGAGCATGAGTCTTTCACGTGCATATGCTGGGCACGACACTAAAGCATGTCCTATTGTCTCTAGCACGCTACATGTGGTACAGTCCGAGGAATCCGCTTGTGCAATTAAGTACATAGTCCTATTAAGTGTAAGTATTTGGGCGTGAAGGCGATGTTTAAACGTAATCTATGGATTATGCATGCAATAGGTCTTGAAATGCAGAACTGACAGGCTTGAATTCGACTCTTCATGCGTTAATGAAGCCGTAAAAAAGGCCAGGATGCTGTACGTGCATTATTATGTCCGCGTTCGACGTTCCGTATTTGAATTAATTAGAAAATTTTAGTTTCACGTACGTAGAGGCTTCACGTACGCAAACGTGAGAAGTCTACGTAGCCTGCACGCAGGTGGTTTGAAACCCTTATAGTTACACGTACGCGAAACACGCCGCGCTTTACGCCTAGCGCCATCTACTAAGAAACACAAACACTGGTTGTAGCCTAAATCATCCAAGACAAATCTTTAAGCCAAGCCATTCATAGCGAGACCGTTGCTATGACGACGACCAACGCTACTTCGTCAGGCTTAGCAGCTGAAAAATCGCCCTTCTGTGTGAAAAACAAAAGCTATTTGTCGCTTGAAACCTTATGCGAGGGTAAGAATGGGCAAATCGAAGGCGAATACAACAGTTTGGAACACGATATCGCGTCAAGGGATTAGCGACGAAGCTGTTATCGTTGTGAAGCGGCGGGCAGGGCGCCGCCATGTTTGTCAACGCTACGTACGCAAGCAACGCAAAGACCGCAACGTAAAAATCCGAATCTCACGTACGTACGTGAGGCTCGCGCATACCCTTTGCGATCTGCGCATGCGCACTGGTCACACGTAAGAGCTCTACGTACGTGAAGCCTCTACGTACGTGAAACTAAAACTCTCTAATGGCGAAAAAGCGTTGCAATTGCGATCGTTTCGGTGTGCGTCGTTTGTTCGCGCAGAAGTTTAAGACGCTTCAGTAACTCACTAAAAAGTCTTCCAGTTGTTACTATTATCATGCAGCTGCTACATTGATCTATGACATATATTAGGGCACATATTTCCGAGAGGGTTCACGCTACCAGGCGCTGAATATATGGCCTACCAGCAAGCGTAGCCGCGCATTACGTACGAGCGCACTGCTGCGCACATTGAAGCAGAGCGGCTGCGACGGCGAAGAGCTTGCATTACGCAAATCCCCGGAGTACTTGCGGTGCTTTTTCTACAAAAGCCGCGGTGGCCTAGTGGCTAGGGTAGACGGCTGCCGAATCGGAGGAAACGGGTTAAATCCGGGTCGTGGAGGCCGCGTTTCGATGGAGGCGAAGCGCGAAATGCGCCCGTGTGCTAGCTGTGCTATTGAACCCGTCTAGACTAATCCGGAGCCTTTCACTACGGGGTCCCTCGTTGCCCATGCATCGCTTCTAGACGCGACACCGTGCAATTTACAATATTTTGTGATTTTATAGCCTTTAGAAAGCTTTCACATGCACTGCATCGTAGGATTTCTTGCCACGCGGTAGCACCGGAGCTGTCATTGCCTGCAAGCAACGTAGACCGCGTTTTATTTGCAGCGCTAAAATTGGCACATGCAGCACTTTGAGCTGCTCTTTCTTCCTTTCTTCTTCTTATCCCGTCCCTTACGGCGCGGTTCGGGTGTCCACCGATATATGTGAGGCAGTTACTGTGTCATTTCCTTTCTTCAAAAATTAAAATTTGGTTTTTGGGGGGAGGAAATGGAGGGGTATCTGTCTCACATGTCGGCTGTCATCGGAACCGCGCCGTAAGGGAAGAGATAAAGGAGGGACTGAGAGAGGAAAGGAAGAAAGAGCTGCCGTAGTGGAGGGCTCCGGAATAATTTCGACCCCCTGGGGATCTTTAACGTGCACTGACATCGCAGAGCACACGGGCGCCTTTGCGTTTTGCTTCACTAAATAAATTTTACCATCGAAACGCGGCCGCCGCGTCCAGGATCGAATCAAGAACTCCGGCTAGTGCACGCTCTAACCACTACTGAGCCTCCGCGGCCGGTCGCACGTGTCCGCTTTCCGAGGATTCGTGCGTTGCAACTCTATAGCCGCCAGGCGCGGCATTTTGCATGATCACTCGCGGCTTGGTTACACTAAAAAAATTGCTGATGGTTTAGCTCCGGTTAAGCCTAGTGTGTACGCGAGAGCTGACCCGAAGAAGACGTGGCTTCGCTCGCGGCTTGTCGCTGTCGTTTCTCCACTTCTTGACGGCGTCGTTTGGCGAGCCGTTCCTCTCGTTGTTCCGGCGTCTCGGCCGCGCGCTTCACATTGCTAGCTTCTTGGGCTCGTTGTCCACTCGCGTACAACTTCGGGATCTGTCGACGTGGCTTATAATAATAATAATTGGCTTTTGGGGAAAGGAATTTGCGCAGCATCTGTCTCGTATATCGTTGCACACCTGAACCGCGCCGTAAGGGAAGGGACAAAGGAGGGAGTGAAATAGGAAAGGAAGAAAGAGGTGCCGTTGGGGAGGGCTCCGGAATAATTTCGACCACCTGGGGATCGTTTCGACCACCTGCGGCTGAGTGACGTCATAGATGACACGTGGTTTCTCCTCGGTTCAAGGTCAAACTCGCGCACACGGCGCACGCGACGAAGAAGCTACCGAGGAGAGTAGTAAAGCTATCGCTTTAAAAACTAAAAATGCTCAGCTCTAAAGAGAATCCTGCTGGTAGTGCGTCGCCGGAGGGTTTTTCGAAACATGAGCTACGGACCAAATTTCAGAAACAGATTCCGTAAGGCGACTGTAGTATACTTGGTGATGGAAAGTTTCGTCATGCTATTGATGGAAATATTTTTGGCAACGGATGCTTCCGCTGTGTTTTAACACAGTTTCCGTAATGTGCATGTATACTTCTTCCGTTCACATGGAAGTCATTTGAGCTATAACGGAAAAAAATCCGCATTGTAATAACGTACTTTCGGTAGTAGATGCACAAGTAAATTTTTCGTCTATCTTCAGCCGACAATGCTCACTGCAGATATAGCAGTCCAAGTGCCGAAGAATTAAGTATTATGTACAAGACCTTACTCTACGCATGTAATGTATTGCATATATACAAAGCATGTAGCTCAGAATGAAAGAGCTAGTGGCGAGTGTTTGGGTTAGTACAGGTACATACTTTTCATCTTCATGACAAACTGCATACATTGAATCTCTCCCATTTGTGTCGGATTCATCTGAAAAGCGTAGTGAAGAATCCTCATTTAGTAGTCACACAATAACAATTATAAGTAAATTTCAAAAATACATTTCAACCACTCGCTATTGAAGAATTGCATTTCGTAGAAGCTTGCAAAAACCATTTACTGCGAACCAAACCATTGCGATTAATTGCCCGAATTTCATTCTTCATAACACGAAACACAGTAAAAAACCACAGGACTAGAAAGAAGTCGGTGTAATGCGCTTACCCGGACGACAGTGCGTGCATGAATGTCCTTATAGTTATCTGTAATTTCGTGCCAAAAGAACGTAGCTTAGGAAGGGTGCCAAATACCGAGGCATTCTTTCTGTACATAGTACTCAATGCTCAACTTAGAGAACAAGGAACAAAAGCAACATCTGAGAATGGCCGAACACTTGCCCACAAGTAATCTGAAAGCGCTCTTTCCCTAATTCTTATGCTTTCGCCCACAGCTTCCATCACGTCAGCATGTGCAAGAAAATTTACTGATCCCTGATGTCAGTTGAAAATAAAGTCACAGGAACTGGTAACAGCGCATTGAGGTATTCCAATACCTATACAGTTTTTCTCACGAGGAACGTATTCTGAAGCTTGCAGAACGAGATCTTTGCAGACATTTAATCGAATGCCGTTGCCATGTGGAGCTTCTTGATATGATGACCCAGAAACATGAAGTGTCTGGGGTAAAAAAGGACTAATGGATGGGTCTTTCTGCTTCTTCATAGGCTGTGAAGCACTTGTTATCCGTGCTGCTTCGCACAGCATCACAGTCTCTTTTCTGGATTTTTGTTTAACCATTCTATATCCGCGAAAGATCTTCCTCACAAACCTTTCCGTATTAATGGCAGAAGCACGACAAAGACCCATGTCTTAGGCCTTTTTTTACAGCAAAGATATTAAAGGGAGGCTTGCCTTTCTGGGTGTTAATTTTGAAGAGGTCCATGTGGAAACAGACTTTCAGACTGCTTCTGCGAAGAGCCTTCTGTGTTCTGAATCCTAGTAATTAATTCCTCGTGAGGCACCCTCTAGGTGTACCAGGGTACCTGAGTGAGCTGTTACCGGGCCCAGTGAGTGCACTTGACATCAAGGCTATGCACTCTTGCTGAGATTATGTATGCTGCCATCGAAAGCATAGAAGATTTCGAAGATGTGCTCGTCCAGATTGCTTGCTGAGGGAAGTGCAAGAGCCTGGCCCTGCTCAGCTGTTACGCTCGCTTCTTGCTCCCCGAGTTCTGCTGTGAGTACTACGTGCACAAAGAAGACTTGTACATCGGCTCGTGTTTAAAACTTATTCTGAGCCAACTTATCACACGACATGACAGACAACTCCATAAGATCCTTCATACACACGGTGTAATCCGGGTCAGTGTGCTGTGTCAGCGATTTATTTCTGGTCCTGTGGTTTGTGCAGTGTTTTCTATTCTTAAAGCAATTACTACCTTCATTCTCGACTTCATTAAACCTGAAAGTGCTACACTGGTCTACTCCAAACGTACCGCAGTAACCTGGCCATTTTTTCATACATCGAAGTTTATTTTTTCAGGCACTCAGCTCTCAAAACATGCTTATACGGGCGCCTTTGCGTTTCACCTTCATCGAAACGCGGTCGCTGCGGTTAGATTCGAACCCCGGAACTCCGGCTCAGTAACTGCAGAACAAGACACTTTCTCAAGCCCACAGTTGAGGCGCTTTCACTTACTTTCAGTTGATGGAGCCACTCTGTTTACATCCAAACCATGTGTCTAAACATCCGAACAAGCGACGCTCAAAATCAGCTGCTGCCCGAGTTAATACTTCATGTTTTCATTCACACAGCGCGAAGACGAACACAAACCAGAGGGGAGTCATCGCAACGCGCTGACTTCAACAACGTTTATTTCTGCGCGCAGCGTATACGCATATAGTACAGCGCGCATGCGCAGGAACGAAAAGTAAACTCGAAGAGTCGCGCTTTTAAACCTGTCAGCGGCGCCGAACTGCACGAGGACACACCCTTCATCGGTAGCAGCAAGAAAGCATAAAGCTGAAATGTAAAAATCAAGATATTAGGTGGCAATAAACCACAGAGACACGACTCTCTAATTGGAAATTCCCAAAACACGACGCTCTTTTTCACTCAACAACTCCGATGGTGTACTGACACAGTCGCTTCCTTTTTGCGATCTCACCAGCCTCAGCTATACATGTGGGTGATTTGTTGACATACTTATGAAATATTGTGGCTCTTCATAAAAAGGGACCACGCTCTTTGCACTGTTCGCTATCACGGCAGTGCATGCCGAGATGACGAGATGCCCCGATGACACTCTCATGCTCCATGAACCACTGTCATGCTGAGACATCTGCCCGTTTGGCCAATGTAGGCTCGGCCACAGGGCGAAGGTTGTCGGGTAGACCACTTTTTTTTGCTTACTCTACAAATGGTTGCCGGTGCCTAACAGTGCCCATATTGCTCACAGTCATGATGGAATTGAGCTTCTTACACAGTTTGGATAGCTTCTCTGGTGCTGAAAACAACACATCAGGCGACCCTTCGCACCGGAGCCACGGTACGGCAACAGTGGGGGCAACGCTCTGCTCTTCGAGGTGCGTGCTCGGGCGCTGCTCACACTCGCGTGCCGGATATATGAGACAGATACTGCGCCATTTTCTTTCCCCAAAAAACCGATTATAAATTATATACACTTCGATTCCTCTGCCGACGTGGAAGCCGCTATCTGCAGGGCCTGTGGGAAGAGGAGTTCCCGGAGCAGTTGGTGCTCCACTGTGACGGGTTGTCCCCTTCACAGGCAGATGGCTCCACCTTCCCACGTGCGTTGGGATGTGAGGCAGGCGAAAAGGAAGACGAGGGAGAGCGCGGCGCAACCAGAAAAACCGTGTACATCACGAGGGCCTGGCTGAAACAATGGTGGCAGATGACGCGTCGTTAATAGCGGTGTTCTGTTCCGCTGACTACGCCGACACAGATATAGTCGCGGTGCGCCTGTGTTGTGTTGTGACTCCCGGTTGTGTGTGCTTAGTTTTATTTTTTGTCGTTTCCTTTTCCTATTTCACTTTCTTGCTGCGACTAGGACACAAATCTTGTGCTCGCCCGCTACAAAGGGCTACGCCAGACTATCAACACCACCATCATCGTTGGAAATTGAGGCAGGCGAAAAAGAAGACGAGGGAGGGTGAAGTGCAACCAAAAAAAATCATGCAGATCATCTTGGCCAATCCTCCTATGTGCGCATGTGCAATTGTGTGAGGTTAACAACAAGAACAATAGATCCTCTTGAGGACAACAACAGCAACATCATGAAGTCCTGTCTACAACACTGGTGGCAGATGACGCGTCCGTAATAGCGTTGTCCTGTTCCGCTGACTACGCCGACAAAGATGTAGTCGCGGTTCGCCTGTGTTGTGTTGTGACTCCTGATTGTATGTGCTTCGTTTTATTTTTGTCCATACATTGTCCGTGAGTATGGCTACGAAAAGCTAAAAAGTGCGGCTATGCGGGAAAAAGAAATTTATTTAGGCGCAGTAACGTAAGCCAATCACTTGAAACATCGGAAGGCTGAGAGCGCGTCCGTTCGCCTTCTTCATCTCGTGAAAATACCAGGGGACTAGGTCTGGACGCCGACAGTACATATAATTCGTTTCAACACGTTTGAACCGCGACCAATCAATAACTCACTGTTTGAGATCTCCATACGCTGTCTAATTGAGAAGAGTTGAGCCTTGCACACGTTGGAGGTGATGGCTGCACCAAAGTGGGCTGCAGGGAGCCTCGATGGAAAGGAGCCGCCTGCCCCTTGGCAGCGGTGATGTGACAGCTGCGACGACACGCGACTTCTGCCTTTTTATCATCGACAGCTACCAGCGAGGACAAAAGGACAGGCTACCAGTGTGCGCTAACTCAGGCCGGGCGCCATTTAGGCGATAAAGACAGTTCTTCTCGATGGCTGTCTGTTTACATGAACTCGATACCAGTGAGTCAACTCTCGCTGTGCGCCCTCCAAGGCGCGACCACGCGAGAACCCCGGTCCCCGTTTCTGTTCTCACCTATAAAAATTCGATTAAGTGTAATGAGTGTAAGGGGGCTGCGAGTCAACTTCCTGCCGCGAAGTTGAGAGTCCGGTCCACTTGGCTCCCAATAAATTCAATTCAAGCATCTTTATTGTGGGTTGTCTCGAGACTGCACAGGTATAGAGGTGGAGGAGAGGGTACGTCCCACGGCACACTGGAGCCTTTGCGTTCTGCCTCCATCGAAAAGCGGCCACCGTGGCCTGGCTAGAACCCGCGTCTTTCCGGTCAGCAGTCGAGCACCAAAACTAGTAAGCCATTACGGCAGCCCGCTGTCCCTTTCGAATAGGTTATCGCGATGTTCAACTCTATGCCCTAATAGATAAATAAAGATAAACCCAATGAATTTCATGCGGGAGGGTAATTTTCACGATGCACGGATTAGCAAGGGAGCATCGCAAGTTTCAACATTGCTAAACGTAACATGAATGCAGCGCCTTTTATTGAACATTAATTTAAGATTGGCCTCCTCGGTCGATTCAGAGAAAACAGCTTTAATTTTTTAAAGTAAATTACAAAAAAAAACAGGAAATACGCGCAGAAACAAACTCGTAGGCATAATGGAGGTGGTAAAAACTTTATCTTGAAGCAAAAAATAAAGGTCCTCAAGGTGAACTCGTAGGAAAATTTGCGTCGAAGCGTTCGCCAACGCCGGCTGTTGGCCCTCAGTATTGGCTCAACAGCTACTGTGAGCAAGAAGCTTGAACCCGACGAGACTGACTGACATAGCCGCTGCTCAGTCTCAGTCTTAAATCACGGCAGAAGCTCAAACAGAACTCGAAGCTGATCGTCCTGCACGTAGCCGTCTTTGATGAGATCTTGGAAGGAAAGCGATATGGAACTAGTAAATGTGTGCTGTACGTGTCCATCCTGCGGTCTTCGACAAGATGATCGTGGGCCATCAGTGGTACGCGCTGCCAGCGTCCGGGCTACGCCTTTCTTTGGATGCACGAGCAGCAGGCTTATCATTTGATTGAGTGGCCACTCCACGACGTCGTCCATGTCACCCCTGTGCAGGAGGAAGAGTGGGCGCAGCTCTAAACTACCATTCCTATTGCAGATCAGGACACCGGGGGACATGCAGTAGCCACGCAGGTATACCTCCTTGCTCCTATAAGCAGCCACATCTTCCAACCGCGCTCTTTGTTTTACTGATTTTATGCCCTTTACGACAAACTCGCAAACAGATGCTTTTAGGCCAGATGACCCGGGCACTACTTTGTTCACACGGCCCATTGTATAGTTAGTTCCTACAACTTGCTGCGTAGTTCTTTCAGAGCCTCCCGCAGTCATTGCACAGCTGTCACGTTCTTCTCCGGCCGCTTTTGACAGCCCGTCTTTGAGCAGTACTTCCAGTGCATCTAAGCGGTTGGAAATACTGTTGAGAGTTTCTCTGCTTGCAATGAAATGCTCTTTCGTGTCTTCACTGAATGCGGCTATTTCATCCGAAAATTTTTTCAGACAGTCTCGTCGTTCAGTCGTTCCTTGGGCCACATTTAGCCCCACTGTGTCCTTTGCGCTGCCGATGCATTCCCAGAGTTCTCTCAGTGCTGCTCGGCAGTTGTTCACCCCGTGACCGATTTCGTTCAGTCGGTCGCTATTGGCGCCACTTGCGGAGAGCACCCTCGCCAGAAGTGCCTTCAGCTGGCCGCCCTGATCTTCCAAGACTTGTTGGAAGTATGTCAGAATTGCACTCTCGTCTTTGTGGCCTGACTCCCCTTCGCATTGGGACGCTGGAGGCGCTGGTGTGGCGCCACACTCCGACCTCCAGTGCGCGCACACGTTGGTGCAGACAACTGCCGTAGAGCACTTTGGACAGCAGATGGAGTGCTGCCGACATTCGCTTTGGAAGTGATACGCGATTTGGGATGCAGGAAGCACTGCACCGCAGCCGCTTTCTTCGTTCCAGCATCTCACCTGCGAGAGTAAAAAAAAAATGCCGCATTTCCAGGGTCATTGGGATTACGAATCACGAAATCGGCTGTCGTTATCTCTGTTTATATTACGCATCTACTATGCCTAAACAAAGTCGATTGAGGCCTTTATAACAGTTCATGTGCAGCACTGGTTCGTTTAACTCCTCATTCCACACACCATTTTTCTAGTGCCACTGTGGCGCGCCGCGTCATTAAGATCCTATCTAATCGACTGCGGGATCTGTTTGAGAAACGTTCCGCTGTCGAGGTGCAAGTGCAGACATAAGTAAACGGAGCACGCTGTTCCGTTCTAATGGCAATCACGCCTTTGCGATCGGAGATGAAGAAACATTGTTTGTTCATGAGAAAGAGCACTAGCGTCCGCTACCAGCCTGCACATACCACAGTTGCCAGCTCCAATTAAAAAACACGTAAAAAATGTTAGAGGGCAATAGCATGCCCCGTTTACTTTTGTCCGCACCTGTACGTTTCGGTCTGCGGTATGCGTCTCCGGTACGCTAAAAGTGTCTAACGTGTCCATAGACAGCACGTGCTTGGCGCTACGTTCATCTTTTCGGGAGAGGAGTGTGCTGAGCTGTCATCACGGGACCACCCCTTGCACGCATCAGAAGCAACGCGCTTTGCGGAACCTTCGTCGCCATTGATTTGTACGCGTGGTCGAAAGACGCCGCCAAAAGTTTAGAAAGGTGAAAGGGAAGAGCCAACATAGAGAGAGCGAAACGACTCTGTAAAGAGGGCAATGGGGCATCATTGTAAAATGCATATATTTCAGCGATTACGTACGCTAGGTCTCACTTATTTTCTGTATTAGCAGTACGATCGTAAAAATGATTTTTTTTTCATCTCGACGATTCGCTGAAACAGAGCACGGTATAACGAAGAGTGGCATGCTCATGTTTTGCTAATATTGTGTTGCGTAGGTTTGGCGAGCGATATGGGCTGAAATATCCTTTGCGCAAGGATCACTGTCATCACACGTAACATGCTGTCTATGCGTCAGTGCAGCGTTGTGAAAAAAAAAATTGCAAGGAAACTCGTAAGTCAGCTGGTCCACATCGTATTTTGGGTTTCAGAAGAAAAAAGAAATGTCGCAAACTAACGGGACACACAAGAGAAAGAAAGCATGTACCACAAGCACTGTGTCCCGTCTAATTTGCGCATATTTTCTTAATGAATATCCCGTAGTAAAAGAGTTGATGTCAAGGAGTCGATCTTGGTGGTCCGTTGATGTTGCGGAACCGTTCCCGGGTTCAACAACAGAAATTGGTCTACCAACGGCGTGGTGCAATCGACGTTATCAATCAATCACTCACTCCTCCGAGGTGGTCGTGGGAAGTCCAGGCGCGTCTCGCGTCCACTTGTGTCAAGGTAAAGGAGTAATGCCCGGTGCGGCTACTTCCTCCCTTTTCAACATATCTAAAAAGTTGCCCAAACTTCTGCTTTGCTGTTTTGCTATTGTAGCATTCGTTTTCAATGCGGCTGCCACGCATTAATGTGTGATGACCGAGTTTTCGTTTCAGGAGTGCCGGAACGAGTGCTCTGTGGTGTGCGAGAAATGCCTTGGCACGAACTTAAGCATCTTCGCGCGCAACGCGGTTGAAGTGTGCATCTAAAGGGCGTTTTTCCTTTGTTCGACATGCGGGGCATGCTTGGGGCTACAGCTTCTGGCGAACGTTGAGGGACCGACATTCCAACCCGGCTGCCTCCCTATGTGACCGTCCCAAAACGCGACCTATGTGCTCTGTAATCACTGCCGGTTTTTTGTAGCTTTATACTACTGCGCGGGATGATAAGGGATCCCTCGCCTCACACTGATTTCTTTGTCAGCAAATAAGAAGACGAAGCTAGCGCCCACGCGAGAGAGAAGGGAAAGTTTGATTTAAATAAAGAATGAAGAAAAATGCAGTACAAAATTACTTCGTCGTGAGTGTGGCTCTTAGTACAAGGGTATGCTGCGACAGCGTTAATGGTTATCTGCTACTCTGTTTCTTAATTAGCACCATCTTTTGAGTACGCACACTCGTTAGCATACCTCGTACTTCAGTGTTGTGGCTCGAGGGGCAAACAAAGCGAACAAAGACGTGAAGCTCTCAGCAGTACCGGCGAGCCTTGCCCTCAGCACGTCGAATCTCTTATCACACATTGACGTCAAACACGCAGCCATATCTCTTCTGATCAGCCCTCAATGTGTGGGCGTTATACTCCACTTGAACGAAAACATGTGGGACTATGGAATGCCGCCCTTCCTCTTAATGCGTGAGCTCTTCTTACTCCTGGTGCTCGGAACCAGATATTCATCATGAGTGCAACTGAGCGAGGCATGAGATAGACGGCTGTGAGAGCCGGTTAGTTTTACATTCGGCCTGTGCGCTGCAATAAATACATACATGAATGCAAATAATCGACTGAACCACAGGAGACCACGAGGTGGTGGTCTATTTTTCATTTGGAGGCGTACACTTTAATACATGTGTTGTCTGTACGCAAACGCGACCTTAGTAGATTCCAAGCTTTGACGCGTACGTAAGTGCATACATGCTACTAGATTAACTTCCAAGCTTCGATGCATTTATTTATATCTTTCGAGGAATTTCCTTCAAATCAAGGATAGCATCGCTTACACTGTAGACTGCTGCATATCGGTATACCTGGCTGACCATAAACATTCAGTCAAGAATACTGGAATACTTCGCAGTCGTTATTTCCGAACAGACTGCACTCAGAACTCAGGGTTCACTTTTGAAGAACCGGTTTACTCCTAGTTTAGTTTCCACTACTGAGTAGAGGTATTCGCCGCATTTTACTTAACCTCGAATAGGCGGTGCATGCTCTAAACATAAGATCTCTGGGACCTATAGAAACCTTGAGAAGCGAAGAATTTGAAATCGAATTGCGTGGTACTCCACGCCACATAAGCAACTCAGTCTACAACGCGCCGAACGCTACAAGTGCATAAAGTCAAACTAAAATCCTTAAACTTCTCACTTTCGCCTCTTCGCCGCCCACTCACCTCTCTCCTGAGCAGCTCCTCGGCAGGAAACTTCTTCAAGTATACGTCATCCTCTTCAAACTGGTGGCCATCGAGCGGACAGATGAGAGCGCCATCCTGCGCGCACTGCTGGTAGCACGACTCGCACAGTGTATGCGAGCAAGGAAGCAGCGCAGTTTTAATGCGCACCAGTCCACAGGCAGCGCACACCCTGTACGAAGGAATAGGCTTCACGAACCTCAGCGGCCTCCAGTCGAGTTCCACAGACAACCCGACCAGGGTGTACTGCCGATGCTGACTTCCAGGAGGCATCGGCCACCGCGTTCGCTCAGTGCGCAGCGATCTCTGCAAGCACTGAGATTTCCGCTCCCCGAGAGCGCGCTCTTATCGCTTCTTTTTGGATTTTTTGCTTCGGCTATTGTCAACACTACCATACCACCGTTATCTCCGGCCTCTACATATCTTTCCTTCTCCGTCCCCAGAGAAAGTGAGCGCACACGACGACAGTGAATCCCTGTGCTGCGTCGGCAAGTTTATTTAAGAACGATTCGTTCAGTGGGCAGAACGCTTGTCTACAGAACACGTTCTGGGTCTGTTTCGGGTTCGACACGCGGCACCTAGCGATAGATAACATTTGGTTAAAAATGATCTGGATATAAGAATGTCCAGTTTAACTCCCAGGGTTTCATCTTCATATTTTGCCTTCCTGGTTGCAGCGGCTTTGGGAGCTGCGGAACAAACAGACAGTTCGGTCGTTCCAGAAATGTGTTTTGTACTCAGTACGTGAAGCAAAACTTTGTGGCTAAGCTTTGTCCAAGGGTACTACACTTAAAGGAGCTCTGAAACGCCTACTGGGGAGAGTACATAAGCTCGCTGGATCGCTACATTCTCTCGTTGCGAAAACCTGAGCCAAATATTACACTTGTACACGCAGCAGAGAACCCACAATCGCGAGAAAAACTTGGAGAGGCCTTTCCGGCGAGTTTTTCATGCTCGCGCCCTCTTCCGTCGCACGCTGCTGCGTAATCATGGTCAGAGATGGCTTTTGGCTAGATTTTATTTCAGGTGTCACGCTGATACAATGACCACGGCCAAAAAGCCGCGTCGCTACGGAGGGTCAGGAAGCTCCGCCCCCCGGGGAATTCCTGAGCGAGAAGCGCCGACTTTCGAGCGCCGCAAAAAGGGACGAGAGGAGAGAAATAGGCGCGAAGACGCTGAAATTCAAAGTATGACTACAAAAACTCAGCTTCTAGAAAATGCATTAAAAAAACTCTTGCTAGAGGAAAATCGGTCAGCGGCGGCCCGCATTTAACATCCTAGGAATGCCGTATCTTTTTGAGAGCCCCTTTCAGAGCCCCGTTAAGAAAGATCTCTGACAGGCGATCGAAACCTTTCCTTCTTAGAAGGGCCCGACCACCTTCGCTTAAAAACTGCGTTGGATTTTTGTGAAATTCTGCACTGACGAAAATAAAGCGCCATTGCAACCACGAAAATGGTGCTTAACAGGTTGCTTCGCCTTGCACGCAAGAATTCGCCGGTTATTATGCCTACACTAAGTGTTAATTGTGACGCTATCTTCGCATATAATATGTTGAAAATGTATATGTTATGAAATTTGTGCGACATATTGTCACGGGTTGTTCAGACGACGCCGGTCGAAGGCACAATGGGGGACCAGGACCACAGGAGCAGGCGCCAAAGACAGGCCAAGCGGTCGCGGCCGGGCTCACGAGCGAGTTCTGCCGAGCTTCTGCCTCTTCACCCTCGATTGGCACCCCGCTGGTTGAAGATGACGTTAAGTGCAAAATGAGGGAATAACAATAACCCCCACGACAATATATCCCGTTTCCTCACTTAGTCATTTGAAGAAAAGTAGAGAGACATGAAAGACCCATTTTACGAAAATCCACCTCTAGCGTAAGATATAAAATAATGAGGTACGTGTTGGGTGCGACCTAGTTGGTGATCCACAGTAAATGTAAAGCTCTTGTCCATGGCCTTTCTTACGTCCCTGTAGCCGCCGCGGTGGCTCAGGGGTTATGCCGCTCGGCTGCTGACCCGAAAGACGCGGTTTGATCGCGGCCGCGGCGGTCGAATTTCGATGGAGGCGAAATACGAGGAGCTCGTGTACTGTGCCATGTAAGTGCACGTTAAAGAACCCCAGATGGTCGAAATTTCCAGAGCCCTTCACTACGGCGTCCCTCATAGCTTGAGTCGCTTTGGGACGTTAGACCCCCCTAAAACCCATAAAGTCCTACGTCCCTGTGTGGGCGCGCTTTACGTTTAATATAAAAAATCACTTTCAGCATTGAAACTTTACAAATATATATTGATACTTGATGTGCATGTATATATCTTTGTTCAGTTATTAAGGCTTCCCTGGACATTAAAGAAAAAAAACTCGTGAAAATATAAACTTGCGGGACCTTTAAGCACTGTGTTAAGCATATGGCGCGATAGCATTAATGGCTGCCTCGGTGGCCTTTGGTTCTTTTTGCATATCAATTCGCAGAGACGCGAACACTATCGGACAGGAGACACTGGGCCTCCCTTTGAACGACTGTGCTTTAACCCAATCGAACGAACATGCCTCTGTGGCCTATGGGTTTCCCATATCTCCCCAATTTATTTGCTGTGCAATTAATGCATTTTAAATTCTTAGGTGTCATAATGACGTTTGAGTGAAGTTGCGGCCTCGTGTCCACAGTTTATAGGATGTTTTATTTACTTTTCAAAAACACCGCTCCACATGTAACGTCACTACCTTTTCAACCAAAGCACATTTTCTCGCCCGCCGCCAGGTTCGCAGTTGAACAAGAAACTGAAAGTCGAACTCCGGGCGTTTTAATGCGAACGTATTAGACAGTTTTGTAGCGAAAGCTTCATTGGCCACGAACTCCCAGTTTCGCGGAGCTCGCAGTCCCACCGTGGTCGCACCGCGCCACGTGACCAGCCGCGGCGCCACCTTCACAACATCTAGCGTGTCGTCAGAGGAGAAGCTGCGCTATGCCTTAGCTTGTGCTGCGTATATCCTGGTATAGCCGAGCTAAGTCACTGCCAATTTTTAGCTAACCGGTATAACGGTCCGCTTAGCTTACGCTGAGCAGGTCAGCATAAGCGGAAGTGCAGCGAGAAAGTTTTAGCGAACCGTTCCCTAGTACGGCGTAGCGGAGCGGTTTTGACTTGTGGCGCCATCTGGCGGTGAGAAATAGAACAGCTTGGACAACATGTAATAAAAAATTTCCGGTTTTACAGTAGGACACAAGGTATATAAAGAAACAGCATGTGTTGACACTGGGCCACCGTCTGCGGCGTCTTGTATTACTCCGCTCGCCAATCACAGCAGTAAAATAAACAGCTTTTTAATGTTAGAATATTTTACCTGGAAAATAAGCCAGGTAAAAAAATTCGAGACCTTATATTTTTTTATTGCGATTAGCTTCTTTGTTAGGCAACAAGAAAAGTTTTAACTACGGACTACTTTCTTCTAAAGAAGAGTTTGTTTCATTAGTGCAGAATATGAGGAAGTTAAAGCTGGAAACAAGGAGCGGAAGGTTACATGCTAAACTAGAGACAATGTGCGAAGAACTAGCTTGCAAGGTGAAAACGCAAAAGGATAGAATACTTGGAGTAGAGCAATATTCTGGAAACAAGAACGTGAAAAAAAAGGCATTCTACGCAAAGCGAACAGGAACCTTCCCGAATTGGTCTCAAAAATTGGTGAAAAATTGAATGTACCTGTGCTTCCTGCTGACATTGAGGTCAATCACTGTGTGCCCATCATGAATTCTGACAAGAAAACATAACCGTTCAGTTTGCCCGTAGGCAACTGCGAGATAGCGTTCTGGAAAAGTATCGGCGCCTGATGCTTAACAGCTCTGACCTCGGTCTCGAAACGGAACAGCTGGTGTTCGCGAATGACTATCTTTGCCCAGAACTGAAACGGCTCTTGGGCCAAGCAATGGCGTGCCAACGTGGGACGCATTGGAAATGTGTGTGGGTGCAAAGTGGCAAAATTTGTGCTCGGGAAAATTACTAACTTCCGTCAGTCAGGATTCCTAGCACATTTAATGCAGCTCACCAACTGACTCACCAACGACCCTCATGCAAACTCACGGTATTGAAACATTACAGCTGCGCCGGAAAATTCAAAGACTGAAACTACTTTTCTTACTAAAAAACCATAAACTGTCTATGAATGCAGACCCCTTCCTTAAACCTAACACTACGCGCCAAACACGAAATCATCATACACAATCATTAACCCCTTACAGTGCTAGGATTAACGCCTTTAAATACTCATTTTTTCCACGCACCATTGAGGAGTGGAACAGGTGTTCGCCAGATCTCTTAACCAGAGCTGATTCTTTTGACTCAATGTTTTCTTCACAGCATTTAATTTGAGAGCCGTTGTCTGCGTTCACTTTTTGTATTTTGCAACTGAGCCTTGTATTTATTGCTGTATTTTGTGTTACAACTTGTATTTAACATTTTTTCAATTTTGCTAAACCTGTTCTTTTTTGCATATATTATGTACTCGCCCCTCCTGCTTGGGCCTACTGTAGGCTTGCAGTATGTTGTAAATAAAAAAAAATAAAATAAACATTGTAAGTTCCCCTTGAAGCTTTTTTTTTCTTTGACTTGTGTATCAAAATTGCCAGCGACGCCACTATGCCGCAATACAACGCAGTGAAATGCAAAACGTGCCTGGCTTTTGCTCATGATCTTTTACCTGAAACCCATTCCGACTCTCAATAACATTATCGGGGCTGTTTTTTCTTTGCCACTTCATTCAACTATATGTGCATCCTAACGTCCACTCAACTTGTGTTATCGGACCAGGCAAGCTATATGCGTTTTTGATGCATCGATGTGTACTGGCGCCTTCGTGCCGTGCACCGAAATGCGCGCTGTGATGTACTTTTTTCTTCTGCAGTACAGTGTACGTTCTAAATTTGCTACACCCTGTCCTAAGATTATCATATATGCGTTCACAAGATGCCTTAAATTTAATTATACATCTCTGTATCAATGTCAGTCAATGTTTGTGTCAGTTCCGATGCGCAGTCTGGTGCTGTCGGAGTCCTGCAACCTCTGCAGTATGGTCATACTGGTCGTCAAAGGTGTGTATGCATCCTATTATTGCAAATCTTTCTGAATGTGAGAATGCTTCTGGGCTCTTAATGCACTTTCATAAGCAGCTGGGCATTCCAACGGAGCAGACACGTTTGTGTTTGCCAGCGAAGGGCTCTGTGTTTTGGCCTTCTCCGCAGCATTGCTGAGCAGCAGTAACACGCGATCATCTTTGGCATGCTGCCAACTGCCCCCTAGCCCTTTGGCCACTGCGCCACACACCCCCTTAAGACCCGAGTGACCAATGTCAATGTCCTGAGTCCGTGACAGCCCAATGCACGTAACTTACAGTGGACAGTAGTACACATCTCGGTCTTGAAACAATCAATCCTGTAACCCAGTTATGTAGTGTCATTTTGTGCTCCATTACGTGCATCAGTTGGTGCGCTTGTACTTACTAATGTGTGTCTGCTGTTTCGTCAGTGCACTTGCTCCTTTATTTTCAGCCACCAAGCCTCTAGCCTCTAGCATTCATGGTGGCCTCTCTTGACTTGCACGACAAGCTTCCTCAGTGAGTACCTCCTTAGTGAAATGGCACCGCAATATTGCAGAGTTTTGTGAGTGCACAACAAATACGTGGAATCTTGTCAGCCTGGGACTTGCCGTGCTGTCCAGACTTTAGGAATTCAATGAGCAAGATGCCCCTGAGGATATTGTGTTTATTTCTGACCATGCCTATGACCCTCTGGAAATGCATCCTCACGTTGACTATCTCCCTTGTCCGCTTGTCCCTTGTCCCTTGTCCGCATCACCACTGCAAAGTTGCCTTTCCCTTTAGTAAAAGCAGGTGCAAGAAGTGTTGCATGGCACCCCCCCCCCCCATGACCCTACACTTGCTGCTATTAAAAATTATCTGTCAGCCAGTACAACATCCCTAAGATCTACAAGACTCAGGACACCACATTATTCAGTTATTGACTTATCACTGGCACGGCCTCCATATGAATCTGACAGAAAAGTGACTGCTCCCTGCGTACTAATTCCCAACAAAAATTTCGCGGTGTTGTGCTGCTTATAATGAGACCATGTCTCTGCACGAGGAAGGTAGAAACTCGGCCTGTCGATGCTAATCTCAACGCAGTCAAGGATCACTCGGACCTTTAAACTAAAGTTGTCGGCAAAGGCTGCCGGCATTGTCTTCATGACCTGATCCTTGTCTTGCGAAAATACCATTGGACCAATGCGGCTGTTAAACACAATCAACTATCTTTCAAATATAAGTGATGCTGTTGGCTGCAAAGTGTTGGACCGGTACTCAAGGTCCCGAGCTGACAGCCCAGCCTAAATCTCATC
Organism: Amblyomma americanum; assembly: GCF_052857255.1. Lineage (NCBI taxonomy): Eukaryota > Metazoa > Arthropoda > Arachnida > Ixodida > Ixodidae > Amblyomma > Amblyomma americanum. The sequence continues at coordinate 140,680,824 of NC_135503.1, forward strand.
AAATAAAAGGAATCATTTTTGGAATTATGAGAGGGAAGGCTTAGGCGAATGTGAAATGTGATCCTTTAACAGTTAGTACTCTGAAAGTAACATGAAGTATGTCGGAAGCCCTGTATACAATGCTACTTTTGAATCCTTGTCCTGTACACATTCTTCAGTGAACTCTTCTGAATTAACAGCGTCTTGACAAACGCCCAGCTGCAACCTGAGTCGTGCCATGGTCTCATCAAGTTTGCTCCTCTTTGGACGTGTCCGTCTGGCAGGCGGCATCTATTAATATAAGAGAAAGAAACATATTAAGAGGGAAGTGATGATATGCATTTTTTTAAACGCTTTGTAGCAAACACAAACAAGTAAAAAATAAAAGAACAGTAAATAGCTGTTAAAAACATACGGCGCCATATTACTGGAAGCAAGTTGTTTTTTTGCACTCATCACAGCCAGCTTAGCGCCAAGATTTCACATACTAATGTTCTTCTGGTGTACACAGATGCAGTTTTTTCAATGGGAGGAGCATGACTGGTTGCTGCAGAGGGAGCAGCACTGGTGACTGCTCTAAGGAAACATGGCACAGTCTAGTGATTTTCCGACATGGTAAAACAATCCAAATAAATATTGTAAGGTGTAGTGGTTTGGCTGTTACCAACGTTGAAAAGCTGACGTTGCGAACGTGACTTTCGGTGACTGTATCGTTCTTTGCTGTTGTCCTTGGCATCACACCCCAAATGCTTCGATGGGGCGCAGTCCGGATTGCAGTCGTCAAATAGACTTCACGGATAACCTGAAACGTACAGGTTATCAATCATACGTTTCATCGCAGGCTCTGTTCGTTAAATCAAATTGTGGCCCAGTGAAATCGGCCATTCCGCGTAGATCGATGCTCTGCCGCAAGCAAGTCCTGCATCTTCGATGCGAAAACAACAGGCGACGTTCTAAAACAGGTAACCCATGAGCGTAAACTGCATACCTGATAAAAAGTGTCGAGAACACCTTCGTGCTTGTCTGCACTTTCGGCCACACCCCTCCTGTTGAGGCGAGCGATCAACTTGCGCCGGCGCCGTTCCGACAGCTGTTTGGCGCTGTCGATGAGGTGCTCTCTTGCGCGTTCTCCTCGGCTTTAGGGTATGTGTGGCTTTTGTAGCCGACAACTGCGCAATACACCATGGTGAGCACATAGGCAAGTCGCATGCGCTGCTTTTAATGTCTGCTTGTGATTGCTTCAAAACGGCGTATTGCACAGAGTGCATTGCGACGTTTCCTTACCTGTCACTGTCGATGCAGGTTGCGCATACAGCCAAACCAGATGTGCCAGAATCCTATTTACCGACCCACTCAAACCTCTACACATTTTTCAGTAGGGACAGCAGTCAGCCAGGACACGACAGCAGAAGATCTGGCAGTAGCTCGCACAACCCGCCTCGGCCGCACAACCCGCCTCGAAATACATACTCACAGACTAAAAAATAGCTTGCCGAAACTTCGTTAAAGAGGCTCTGAAACACCTTCCGAGGATAGTGCATCAACCCGCTAAATCATTGCATTGAGTTGTCAGGAAACCTGAGCCAAAAAACTTCTACACGCCCCAAAGAACCCGCAATAACGCGTGATAGTTGGCGAACCCTTTCTGGCAATATTTTACATGCTCGCGCCCTCCTCCGTCGCTCGCAACTGCGTGTGCAAGTGGCGAGATGGCTACTGATTAGATTCTTTCAGACGCCAAGCAGCTACCTTGGCCGCGGCCAATAAACCGCGAAGCTCAGGTGGGTCAGGAAGCTTCGCCCCCAATGTTGGGGCTGACGGAGCACTGACCTTCCAGCGTGGAAAAAGTGAGAGTGAAAAGCGCGAAGACGGTGAAATTAAAACTTTGACTGCAGATAACTTAGCTTCCACAAAGCGCATTAAAAACATTCTCCTTGGACAATATTCGTGAAGCGGCCTGCTTTAACATTCCCGTGATGCCGCAACTTTATTACCCTTACAAAAATAAGTATCGAGTTTCTTTTGAACTTGTATAGGGAGCCTAATGATTCTAAAGGATCTCTATAGGGACTCGCTGCCTATCGAGCCAGCTAATTAAGTGTTCTATTTATTCTTTAACGAGACCTTACTATAAAATCTAGCTCTGTACGCAGTCAACAGGGAATCTACGGAATTGGCTCAATAACAGTTGATAATGAGCCAAATTTTATAAAGCTTGTTTTGTGCCTTCAATATTCGAACTCGCTCCGTTCGCACTCAAAACAAATTCTATAGAATTGCCTCTGTCAGACTTTATAATGAGTCGAATTTCATAGAACTTGTTTTGCGCCTTCACTATATGAACTCACTCCGTTCGTAGTCAAAACAAATTCTATAGAATTGCCTCTGTAAGTCTTCATAATGAGTCAAATTTTACAGAGCTTGTTTTGTGCCTTTGCTATATAAACTCTCTTTTCTGAGTCAAAACAGATTATATAGAATAAGCTCCGTAAGACTTCAAAATGGGTCGAAATTTATAGAGCTTGTTTTGCGCCTTCAATATATGAACTCACTCCGTTCGCAGTCGAAACAAATTCAATAGAATTTCCTCCGTAAGAAATTATAATGAGTCAAATTTTATAGAGCTTGTTTTGTGCCCGCTATATGAACTCCCTCCGTTCGCACTCAAAATAAATTCAATAGAATTGTGTCCGTAAGACTTCATAGTCTGAATGAATTCACTCCATTCGCAGTCATCTATAGAAGTCTTCCGGTAAAACGTCTTTATGAGCCAAATTTTACAGAGATTGTTCACTGTCTTCACTGTATCAGTTTGCTCCGTTCGCGGCAAAAACGCGGTAAAATTTTAAACCAAACTGCACCTGAGGATGCTAGAAATAATTCAATGCAAACATATAGCACTACATTTTCAAAAGGCACTGCTGAATCAACCACTGCCCTCGAGAAAGAATTCGGAAGAACTCAGCGGCTCATATATGTATGCGTTTCCTTTATCGAGTAAAAAATAACCTCATTGACGTTGCGATCGCTTGAAATCTCCGGAAACGGGATAAACAAAGCATACAAATATCTGTAAACGAATATTTTTCTTCGATGAACGGCAAAATATGATCAGCTCTCACTACTGACTAATGAGCACTAATAGCAGTGGCTTTGTTCATCGCCAAAGTTACTGCATTCCCCATTTTTCGAGATCATGTTGATTTGTGTCTGCATAAGTTATTTCCTATTTTTCCTTCTGCGAAAAAAATGGGCCTTTTACCGTAACGTCCTGTGTATAGCTTAAACATAGCCCACGTGTTCTGCCACGAACGGTGTTTGTCGGCCAAGCACATGACGCACTGCAGGACAATAATTCGGTGCAGTATAAGCAGAGGAGTTCCAAAACTTCGTTATGTCACGTTTCCTGCTTCGCAAAAACACTTCTGCCACGGCTTCGCGGCCCGTCCTAGGGGCAGGAGTTCGGTGCAGCGCTGAGGACTGACAAAGTTGCGTTTCACCATTCCGTCGCAATTGCAGCGGGCTGAGGGTGCATTTCACCTGCGCATAAATGTCTTAGCAGAGTTTCACCTCATACCGTTATCGCCGCAACAACGCAAGCCAGAAGCGCGGGCACGAAAGGCACGCGACATTTTTTTGACAATACATTTCCCGACAGCTGCACCCCATCTGTCCCTAAAACTGGTTTGGCCTGAATGGTAAAGATCTCTTCCGCTGCAAAGAGAAGCTGACTTCGAGAGATTGGCAAATTAAGGGCCATGCCCACGCAGATTTCCGCGTCGTCCCAGCACGGTCCGGCCACAAGCGAGAACATGTAGTATCGTTCTCAAGACTTATTGGGTAGGAATTAAGCACATTAGGTACATCGCTGACAAAATACTGTGTGAAAGGAATGTCCACAGGCTTGTCAAGCAGATCTGTGGCTAGATGCGAAGCCAACAGTGTCAATTCCCTCAAACAAGCCCGAGTACCTATTGTGGTCACACCCAGCGCATTCCTTTCCAGCATAGGAAATATGTAGTTGAGACTGGCGGCTGCTACAGGAAGGAGGCCCAATGGTATGCCAGCACTGCTCGTAATTATCAGTCCTGACGCGCAAAAGGAATTTTCACTCCCAAGAGTAACTGGCTCCGAATGAAACCGAAACTCCCACCAGGTGCCGCGGCAAAAAAAGCCAGTCGAAGCCAATCAAGTTCAATCTCTTCAGTCGCCAGCTGTGCAGGCTGCGGAGCCATGTTCTCTTTGTCGCCGGGTTGCATTTCGGGCTTTGTTATTGTTTTTTTTTCTAGTAACGTTGCGTTTCGTGTTGCGCCTTGCGTGGCCTTTTCGTGCTGTGGTTCTCTGAATGTGCTAAAAAATTGATGTGCGACTTGTGCGCCTCGAAAGTCGTTCTGGAGCGCCTGAAGTTGCTCTGAAGATATTGGAAGACGTCGTATTGCGCCTTGCACCACGCCGTGACAACGCCGGCAACAACGTGGAAGAAAACGACCTGGCGGGATTGCATTAGAATGTGAGTAGATTCCTAGAAATTTTCTTTCAAAATGTTGTGGTGGCGTGCGTGAAGTGCTGTAAATGCCGCTGGGTGTTCTCTGACAACTTCTTCGGAGAGAAGTAGATGTTCGAGTTCGACGCAACGGCTTCCGCAAGTGCGCCGTTTTCATGTGACCGCGAGCCAGTCACACAGCCATGGAAAGCGTCGCTTCGCGTCTATAACTTCTTCTCTGCAGCGAAGAAGTTGCGATATGGAGTGTAGTTGAATGTTTTTGACCTCATGGTATATTTGCTCTCACTATTGCGACGAATGGGACCAACGCGTGGAAAGCACTCGGTTGGAACGACGTATGCTTCTCAGTGACAGTGGTTCTCGGAGTTTAGCTTTTCGAGCTGGTGTTTGTATGTGTTTACAGGCTATAATTCCAAGCTCAAGAAAACATGGCCTCCTTATTCCACGTTACAAATGCGCACAGTGCGCAGTCGTTCAGTGCCTGGAAACGGAATGTCGATGTAGCTACGGCTGTCTGAGTGGCGCTCATCAATGTATTTCGGTTTTTACAACCACTTATAGTAATCCCTACCCCTTCTTTGCCTAAATTTTAGTTTGTATGACCCCCCTAACCTCCTGCAACCTCCTCGGCTACGAAAACTGTGCGATCCAAATTTTGGTAGGTCATCCCATGCTTGCCACATGCAACTGGTCATTTAAATAGTCACTGCCTGGTTATGGCCAATCCCCCTTGTGCGTATGTGCCATTGTGTGAGGTCAACAACAACAACAAATGCACAAGAAATCTTGCCGATGACTTTCGCCTCGAAAATAACTTTCCTACATTCTTTTCTGGCGTTTTTCGCTCACAGAGAGCATTAAGCATTTTGTGGGCACTGGATTTGGTTGATTGGTTTATTTTTGTCATCTCAAGTATACTTAGAACTGCACCTATACGAAGAAAAAAAATAGTAGGACACCTTCACACCTTCCAACATGTTGCTGCAATGTGCTGGGAATGCTTTTGTTTTTGTAATTGCACACATTGGGCTGTACCATCACAAACTGCGCATGATGTTTTTTCGACTGTGCTTTTAAATAATTTTGTTTCAAAGGACTGTATGTCTGCTATGGTGACAAGTGCAGTTTCGCCAGAGTTCTTCAATGAGAGAGAGAAGTACTGACACTTAAATTTCGCCGAGATGTGTAATTGGAGCTTCTACTTGCATTGTAGTGTCGTGCCGTAAAAAGCTTACTATTTTACATAGTGTTTTGTGATGTCTGTGGTATTGGTGCAGGATCATTCGCTTGGCTGTAATTTCATTGCTTTTCTGCAGCAACTGAAACAATGCTTTATTGATCTCAGTACCAGAGCGCTAGGATATCGTGAGTTTTTAGTGCGCCTGTAACTGAATGGAGTCATTTAAGTGCAGGCAAACGATTATACGTATTAGCAGTTTGAAAAGTAATTTGACATTGTTAATACACCTACTATCTTTTTACTACTATTTTAGCAGTATCAACCCAGCATTATTGAAGCAGGAAAGCAAAGTTTTTTAACTGAGGCAGGATCAGAATTGATTAAGTGCTCTCCTCAACACAGAGGGTTGACAGCATCACTGTCTTGTCAGATGTTTAGTAAGTGCAATTACTGTGTTTGAGGCATCAGTCTGAGAGACCCAGATGTAGGTGCTCTATGCTGCCTATCAGCTATGGAGGCTGAGTGACAGCTGTTCTCACAGCTTTCACTGGCCCTAATTTTCTTACTGTAATTAACTGGTCACCTGTAAAACACAGAAGGTGAATTACTTCTCTAAAAACAAGTTATTGTGAACGTCATGCATTGTAATGGAAATAAATATTTTATGTATCAGAAGAATATTGTGACTGGCTGATGTAATAGTACTATTCATTGTCATGAAAGAGTTCAATATGGCAGGGGTATCAGTCAGAGCTGGATGGTGTTTACAGTTCTTTTCTAAGGGTAAATTGCATTTATTTTGAAGTCATACTTTCTGTATTGTGCTGTTAGCAATCTTTTCAAAGCTAGATGACCAGAGTGCTACTGCTTAAACATACTGATCTGATAGTTGTTTCTTTTTGCATTAGTGTGAAAGCAGTTGTGTGCTTGGTCTCACTGACATATTTTTTTTCTTTGGCCTATACGCAGACATCTGCGTGCTTCAGACTGGCAAGCATGGGTGGCGCCTACCTGATACCTTCTCATCTCTGCACAGACAAGAACAACGCACCTCATAATCTGCCAGCCAGGTCACATCACTGACTTACTGCAAGTCATCAGCACATTTTATGATAGAAAATACTGGTGTCTATGCAATTGAATTATTTTACTGCAGGACATGCACAATGAAGATCACATCCAAAGAAAAGCCGGAAGTGCCGGCATGAACTAACTGCCTCCTGTTGCCAATTTTTATTTTCAGAATAAAGCAATTGATGAAAAGTTCTGAATTACAAACTAAATGTGTTTACACCAGCATGGTCAGAAAGGCTAACCTCATATCAAGTGTTTGCATATTTCAAGTGCGTGCTTTGAGTTGGTTGTTAATATCCCAGCACATTTATGCTCCCTACTATTTACTGTAAAAGAATGTAATGAACATGAAACAGACTGGTTTTCGAATTATGTTTTGTTTCTCCTCTAAACCGGATATGGCTTTTCTCCTGATTTTTATTTTTGTTCACTTAATTACTACAGCACATCATACCTTTCTTGAGAAAGGAATTTGCCAGCGTGCTTCTGATGATCTCTTAGATTGCTAGAAGCAACCTTCCTATTGTGAATCCAGGCAACACTTAAACACAGCTCAGGAAAGCATGTGCATAGGTGTAAAATTATTTGCATGTTGACAGCAGCAGTTGAGTGAAGAAAGGGGGCTGTAACAGATGACATTCACAGCTTATGTGTCACCTAACAAGTATTGTCAAACAGCCAACTCTAAAGCGTCCTATTCTGACCGCTCTCTATACCCTACGGGTGGACCAAGCTGTACATGAAAAGCAGTGCAGGAAAAGACAAGGGACATTATTGTAATAAAAGAAACCAGTTCTTTTGTGGGCAGAGTCACGGATTTAGTGTAAAGTTTTTTTTGTGGCTAATAGCAGGCAGTGCAAATTTGTCAGAACTGAAATGCCAACCAATGCGCACCCTTTTGTAAACACTAATATGTGTGGTGGTTAACTGGTTCATTACTGCTCAGTATCAGATATTAAGTAAGCACTCTCTGAAATTTACATTCTCATGAGGTGATTTTTAGTAATGTAGACTAGAAATGAATATTGTACTCTTTCTTTTGCTTATTCTTGCGTTTTGTGTCTTGCTCTTATTCCTGCTGCTTAATGGAGTACAGGCACCTAAGGTATGGGGGAATGTTTCCTGCTTTGTAATGATGCATAAGGCTTTATTATAAATGGATACAACAATTCCATGTATAATACCATGTGGTATTCTGGTATGACCGCTATATAATTTAATAATAAATAATTTATAATCGAATTTCTTTCTCACGCTGTTTCAGCTTCAACAGCCGAACGATGACTGACATTAAAGTGTGCTTATAGGTCACGGGAGACATGAAGAAACTGCAACATAATCGCTTCTTTGTCATTTTAATTCGCTGCGATGCTAAGGCAGCCGGTCTGAACAGCCGGAATGGCAACGAATGTCAGCGATATAATGTTTTTTCTTTCCTCACGTGACCTTTAAGCAGTTTAACGTCACATCTAGAGTCACTAAATAAAGACTTAGAGTACCGTCACTGCAGCACGGCGGTAAGCAGGGGCGGCTATTTTGTTGTTTATCATTGTTGCCAGATTGCCGCTTCGGCGACCTCGCCGCTAACTTTGGCCCGGCCATTTTGTAAACAACGCTGTTAGCCACCCTGCGCTGCGGCGGGGATCGTAGCCGTACGGCATGGAAAGCGGAAAGCGCATGAAGCGTTTTCCATCATTCTGCGAGTTGAAACAGCCAACGCAGCAAAACGGCATCCTCGTATGCTCTTGTGCAGCTGAAATGCTGCGAGGCGCGGAATCCCTGGTCACTGAGTCGGTCACCGGCAGCACTCGCAGCGTCGCAGCACTAGGACTACCACAGTTGCCCGACTGGAAATGCATAAGCCACAAAATGGCAGCCCCCATGAACCGTCTCAGTGTAAACAAATATCACGTGATGCAAACTGACCAATGATCGTGGCGGCGGCACAGAAAAATAGGAGAAAAGAGTGCCGGTACTCTGTCTTTATTTAGTGACTCTAGTCACATCCATTGTTCAGCTGTAGAAACAGACAGCATGACAGAAAAATTCACTTACAAATTATATCACCTATTGATTCTTGTATAGCAGTGTCTTCTGCATCATTGCAGAGAAGAAAATATGCTGCCAAAATTAAGTGTCTTTATTCTGTCAATAACAGGTCAGTCTAATACTGCACAGATCTCGCATTTGCTCTTGAAAACAATTTTGATCGCTTGACCACGTTCACTTTTTTTATTATGCTCACAGTCGTTAGACAGCTGCAAATGATATTATTGAGGTAATACATAGTTCTTGCCCTTGAGGCAAGGCAAAAAGAGGGGACACATCCTCCTGATTAGGCCCTGGCCTCAGAATGCTACATAAAGGCACATAGTGCTTTCTAACCTAATTCTCGTAGAATAAACACGCAGCTAGCCTTTTGCTGTGGCTCCAACTAACATTTGGCGCCTTATGTAGGGCATAAATGTATCAAAATTATGGCACGCTCATTCATAGCAAGAGGTATTCAAGGGGCAAGGCTAGGCAGTATTTGAGTCGGTACTGCGCTGTTCTTTTATGACAAGATGCTCTCTTTTAGATGTGATCTTTGTTGCACCTGTGGCATGGAAAATAATTTTAATCTAAAACATTTGTCCCAAAATAAAATGTGCTGATACTGCTCACATGCCACACCTCCTACCAATTTTCATCATTATTGCTGTAAATTACTAAGGCTCGCTAGGGGCTGCAAACATTTAATTCCGTAAGCTACTGTAAAAGTTGCTAAGTGAAATAAAATTACTTGATTGCATATGGTGTGCTGTTGCTCTGTATTTCTTGCATGCTTACAGCATTAACAGTTGTTACATCATGTTTTTACAGGCTGTTTTTCTTTCCACCAGGAAATAGAGATCAGTGTGTAACCCCATTCCATAGCAATGCTGTGACCAAATGACTCACAGAATTTTTTGCAGATTCAAAAGCAACACGCTGCAACAAAGTGTGTGAAAAAGCATTCCTAAATAACTGCCGATGAGTTTCTGACAAGAGGCATTACAGTGCGACTCTTGAAACCCACTAGCGGAGCTCTGTAGGAATGTGGTGGCCATTTTGTTTTTGGAACTCATTACTCAAATCTTTACAGAAACAAAAAGATCACATTGCAATAAAATGAATGGATTCAAATGAATTTCTACAAATTTTTTTTAACTAGTTTCAAAATCGAGTTGTTACAGTGCTTCTTTTAAAGGACATTAGCCGTGTCCCTATAACAATCCAGTGGCCAATTATTGAAATGCTGTACTGAAATTCTATACACGTTCAAAATCAGCACATTACAATGAAAGGAGTGCACTCAAACGGGTTTCTAAACAAACTCCTTAGGGTGTTTCTAAAGCAAGTCATAACAGTGTTTCTTATAAAGGACATTAGCCGTGTTCTAATAACCATGCGGTGGCCAAATAATTATTGAAAAACTGTACCCAAATTCTATATAGATTCAAAAACAGCACATTACAATCAAACGAGTACACTCAAAAGGATTTATAAACAATTTCTCAAGGAATTTCTAAAGCAAGTCATTGGAGTATTTTTTTAAAGGACATTACCCATATTCGTATAACCATGCGGTCGCCCATTAGTTATTGAAACACTCTGCCCAAATTCTATAAGGATTCGAAAGGAGCACATTACAATGAAACGAGTGTACTCAAAAGGGTTTCTAAACAGACTCTTCAAGGAGTTTATAAAGCAAATCATTACAGTGTTTCTTTTAAAGGACATTAGCCGTGTTCCTATAACAACGCGGTGGCCAATTAGTTATTCAAACTCTGGACAAAAATTTCTTATAGGTCTAAAAGAAACACATTACATTCTGTTGAATAAATTTAAAAGATTTTCTAAAGAATCACAAAGCAATTTCAGAGCCCCTTTAACGGTAGGAGTGCTCCGCTTGCGTCCTTGATCCGCCAATACAGGCAAGCCTACGCTGACGTGAGAGTTAATGTGAATATCTGGCCCCCGGGGTATAGAGGGGAACTAGTTGGCACAGCTCAGCCCGACGTTTTCTCCCTTGGGGAAAGTACTCCTTTTACAGCGGTCGCAACGCAAGCTTACTGCGTTCTGCGTAGTCTGCTGGTAATTGTAGGCAAGGTGGCTAGTTTAACGGGAGGATCTGAAAAGCCACTGAGCTTTAGCTGAGCCGGCTGTTAGCTGAGAAGTAGTGTGTATAAGTACAGAAGAGGGAGAGAGAAACAGAAGGACAGAAAGGCAGGGAGATTAACAAGGCGATGCAAAGTAGGCTACCCTACACGTGGGGAGGGTCCATATGCAGAGAAAAAGATTATTAAAGTGCATGTGTCATGTCACTACATAGAAATGCTTGCCAGAATGCATATTTCTGTTTGTAATAAAAGCTGGGACATCTGCCGTGATAATCACTCGTTTTCGCCTTACGGTAGCTCGTTATGGGAGAGACGGTATGCTAAAACGTCTTCTGGCGGGCGCAGCGCTAACCGGAAGTTCCGGTGTCCGGTAACATGGTAAACGGTAACGGAAACACGGTATCGATACGCTATAACCTTCTATGTCCTGCGCATGCGCACTGGCGCTCCGTTATTCCCCTATCCTCATAATCGATAGGGTCCCCGCTAATCTTAAGCTCCCTGGCAACGCCCCTCGGGATATTGTTCTGCGCATGTGCAGAGGTGTCCCTCTATTCCCCTATCTCCCTAGCTGGTAGGGCCCCCCTATTCTGAATGTCTCTGTTGTGTATCTGTAGGGTATGATCGCCGGCCACCGTTCTGGGAAACTTTTTTCCTCTTCTTTGTGCCTTTGATATTTGACCTCACTTTTCGAGGCTTTCTAGAGTTGACTTGGTTTCCTGTGATAAACCTGCGCCTTGTTCAGGCGCTGTACCTGTTGGCGGACACTCATGGAAACTTCATTCTGAAACTACTTGGAGGCCACGCGTATGCAGTTAAGGGCAGTCCCCTTCTTAATGAGGGACTATGGAACGGAGTGATCTTCCTGTCGATCTGCCACCGATGAGGTCCACTACCCCCGCGATTAGGCAGCTGCCCAGTGCTTTCACCCGCTGCTAATCCGCAATAAACTGTAGCGGAACCTTGCGCTACTTTTGTTGTGCCTTTCAGCGCGTCCAACGGCAACACTTGCTGTCATATCGCAATGATGTTCAAAAACACACCAGCGCGGTGAACCGCGTGCGGATGGTACCGCCTTTTGCCTACACAACGAAAATCGCTGCCTATGCCATAGCGTCGCCGCAACTACGTGACGTCACTCCCCACGATGCTCTATAAACGCATGGAGGAAGGAAAGGACTCAGAATAGGCCGTTACGTCACATTTTTCGAAGCCGCTCCCCCATGCTCCCTCCTCCCCTCATCTTGGCCGCCGTCTCGGCATGCTTTGCGCATGCGCAGCAGACGTTGTAGCAGACACCGCTACGCCAGGCGTTACCATTGGCTGCGCCGTTGGCTGAAGACTCCCAGTCATCATCATCAGCCTGACTGCACCCACTGCATGGCAAATGCCTCTCCCATGTCTCTTAAATTAACCCTGTCCTTTGGCAGCTGCGCCCACCCTATGCCTGCTAACTTGTTAAAATCATCCGCCCACCTAGCCTTCCGCCGCCCCCGCGACGCTTGTCTTCTCTTGGGATCCACGCCGTTAGTGTAAGGACCAGAGGTTATCCTGCCTTCGCATTACATGCCCTGCCCAAGCTCATTTCTTCTTCTTGATTTCGACTAGGATGTCATTAACCCGCGTTTGCTCCTTCCCCCACTCTGCCCTCTTCGGGTCTCTTAACGTTACACCTATCATTTTTCTTTTCATGCATGGCTCGCTGTGTTGTCCTTACTTAAGGTGAACTCTATTCGTTAGCCTCTACGTTTGTGCCCCGTAGGTGAGTACCAGTAAGATACAGCTGTTTTACATTTTTCTCTTGAGGGACATTGGTAAACCGCCATTCATAATCTGAGAGAACCTGCCATATGCGCTCGAGCCCATTCTTTTCAGTCTATTTCCGGTCATGATCCGGATCAGCTGTCGCTACCTGCCGTAAGTAGACGTATTCCTCCCAGTAGTCTTTCCGAAAGCGCGGGACTTTCGGCACACTTTTTGGCGTGCAGCTCGGATAGCGAGGACATCTCATGAGCTTTCCTTTCTTCATGATGGAACGTGTTTCAGTGTAATCGTGACCATCTAAGATTAAACAAGCACAGTCATACCCAGATAATACGACACCCCTTAATATGGGCGACTCGAATTACGGATGTTTCTTCTGGGGACGAAACTTTGTCGATGTATTTGTGGCTTCTTAAAGCGGAAAGTGGCTGTCAGAAGAATGGATGAGGAAAAAATGCAGAGACCATTGGGCCCATATGATTCTGTCAAGCTTATATAGGCGGTGATGAGAACAAAACCGCTACTGCCTAATCCAGATGCTTAATTTTACCTATATTGAGTTCAGGACAACTGAGGAGTGCAGTGCAATAGTGCAGATGACACAGTTATGGGATTTTCTTGTGTGGCTTCATGCTTTATTTAGAGTGAAATAGAGCCCTGCTGCTCTTGATATTCTCCGTAATTCATGGAAGGCTGTGAACAAAACTATGTCTGCAGATTGTCCAACGCAGTAAGTAGAAAGCGTAATTCAGCACCTGTCAGGCGATTCAGTGCAGATATCTAGTAATGGTTCGCGGGATGTGCACACTCATTGTATGAGTTTAGCATTTAGCCACGAGGGGCCATCAGTCGCGTTATGGACCACTAGGCGCGTCTTACTGCACAACATCCTTTTAGGTACAAAGGCGATCATGCCGATTGGGCTTGTAGCTCCCACAATTGCATCTAACTTTATCTCCTCTGGCTACCCTATGCACAGAAGCAGATCTTAATTATAGAATGTTTTTCTTCTTAATTTTAAAGCGGAAGCTTTCCGAGGATATCGGTGGCGATTTCGCGGTGTCCGCACGAATGGCCTTGGAGGGCGCAGATACGACTGAAGAAAATTGTGCTGTAGGTGAGAATCGAAACCCGGCCGCCGGCATGAGAGACGGGGATGCTTCCACCCTGCCACGATTGTTCGGCTCTTGGAAGTCAATGAAGGCGCGTCTAGGGAACGCGCAGATTTATAAGAAGCGTATCATCAAGTCATGTACTAAGATGTGCATGAACAATTTAATTATAACACGAAAATTCCAGATATCCCAACTAAGCAAGCAGCGAAGTGTTTCTGGTGGATTTCCTTCGCGCATGGCGTGCAGTCGTAGCGCCATCATGCAGCGCCTACGGAAACCCCAACACGCAAGGTACTGCAATGGTCCAGCAGATGGCGCGCATCTAGTAAATGCACTGATGTTTTCGAAACGTATGTTCCGAGTTAAGCCTGGACTCCATGTACGCGAAAACTCACGCGAACGCGACGGCGGCAAGCGAACGAGCGACGCCGTCGCGCGAAGCAAATGCATGTGTCGCTTGCCGTGTCGCTCGGATCTGCACCCACAGAAAATTTCGCTCGTCACCCGGAAGTTGCTTACGCGATTAGCCAATAGCAGCTAAGGCAGCGTACGTCACTGCCGGTAATTTCGCGCGCTTTCTCGAAAGTGCCGCATTGTTGGAAAATTTTTTCGAGGGCTCGTAGGTGTATCACATTTGCGCTACCATGGCACACGCTCAAGCACAAGCCTTCAATGAAAAACTCATTGACGCCGTGGAGTGCGAGCGTGTCCTTTGGGACCTGCAGCAAAAAAAACTATAAGGCTCGCAACGTTTCGGAAGCGGCGTGGCGCCGAGTAGCCGAAGCCGTCGGTGCAACAGGTGAGGTTTTGCAAACAAAGCACTCTGTCGGTGCCATTGACTATACGAAATGCTGACCGTACGCCGAGTGCCGCGTTTCGCAATTGCCGTGTTTTACGACGTGGCAAGTTGTGTAACGTCGAGCGATCGTTATCGTTCGCTAGAAAATGCACTCTGCCGGGCAGCAGATTTGCATGCCAAATCGATACAGGCTTTCACCTGATAGCCGATTATTATTGCGCTTTTCATGCCTTCGCAGTTCCTGACGTGAAGTACCGTTGGAAAAATCTGCGCGACACATTCAGGAGGGTTTTTAAAGGGCTCCGCCAATCAAAAAAGAGCGGGACTGGGGCAGACGAGGTTGAAGAGACAACCTGGCCTTTCTTCGAAAGGCTGCTCTTCCTGCGGGACACGATGCTCAGCAGACCGTAAGTCCATTTGGAGGTTATCATTACATTTCACTGAATGTATGCTGTTTTATTTGCAGTTTCGCCGCTGATTTACCGTTTTGCACAGAACAAGAAAACCAAGGCTCAATATTATTTCCTGTCTGCCGTGTTGAAAATTATTGTAGCAAATTATTTGTACTTGCTGCCTCTTAAATAATTCGAGCAGACCATTGTCTTCAAGTGCATTAAACTTTAAAGGGCCTCATTTTCCCGATTGAAACTGGAGGTACTTACTTATCTTTTACCTTACTGTAGGACCTCGGGCAACTTGGAACCGCTGCCGCATGCTGAAGCGGTATATATTGTGCCCGAAGAAAACATCAGCGACACGCCACAGGGAAGTGCAGAGGCGATTTTTCAACAAATGTTTGTCGAGTCGGCCTCTTTGCCATCAAGTCCTGGGACAAGCGCAGCACCAACACCAAATGCCCCAAGTGCCAGTGTTGAGCTTGTGGCTGAAATGCCCAGCACAGGCTCACGTAAAAAAAGGAGCAGAATAGAGAAGTATGATAGTAAGATTGATATGCTTGGAGAAATGCTCAAAAAAAAAAAAACCGGACAGCCTCGATCATTTCGGAGCATACTTAGTCGACAAAATGAGGGAAGTGCCAGAGAGGCTGCAGAATGAAATGCAGATGAAGTTATTGCAGTGTGTATTTGAATTCATACCGGAGAAGTAATTTACTTGATTTATCCTGTGAACTGCTGGAAGCAATATGAGGGGAACACAGGAGCATGGGGCCTCCGTACTTTGCAAAGTGCAGCCACCAAAAGACTACAACAGGTGGCATCAGGGTCATGCTCGGGAAGGATAAGCGGCCATGCTTACTTTGCGTGCGCCTTTTACACTGACAATTCTCGCCTTCTGTCCCTGACAGTACTTTGCAAAGCAAGAAGGCCACACGCTCCCATGTTCCCTCTTATATTGCTTCTAGCTATACATCATGCATGGGAGATCATATGAAGGAAGCTAACAGTCACTGAAAGCAAGGAAAGCATAGGGAACTAGATGCATATACATTTCTTCATATTGTGGTATTGCTCATTGAGAAATTATTACTGTAATATGGTTATGCCTGAAAGATAACAGATTACAAATTGGTTTGGTTTGGTTTATGGGGGTTTAACGTCCCAAAGCAATTCAGACTATGAGAGACGCCATAGCGAAGGGCTCCCTAAAAGGACCACCAGGGGTTCTTTAACGTGCATTGACACTGCGCAGTGCATTGACATTGCACAGTACATGGGCCTCTAGAATTTCGCCTTCATTGAAATTCGACCGCCGCGTCCGGGATCGAACCCGCATCTTTCGGGCCGGCAGCCGAGCGTCATAACCACTCTGCCACCGTGGCGGCTGGATTAAAAATTGGAACAAAGGCAAGCAATTGCCACCATTGCGATCCGAACCCGCGACCTCCATGTGTACGGTCGCGAGTTTGGTTCCCATTGCTGGCATATTCATGTTTTTGATCCGACTTGTAATCAGTTACCTTTCAGGCATAACGAGATTACAGTACTTATTTCCAAGCGAGCAGCACCACAATACGAAGAAATGGAGAACAGTATATGTATACAAGCTCACTATGCTTTCCTTGCTTTCGGTGACTGTTGGTGTCACTCGTTTTGAACTGTACTATAGTGATGCTGTGATAACTCTGAATACTGTAGCTTTTACACGTTTGTGCAATAATCAAAATTATATTCCTTTATGGTTTCTTTATTTTATTTTAAAGTCAACTCTGTAATTGCAGTTGCAATGATTGGTTTGATTACTTAGGAGTGCATTTTTGTGAAATACAAGTTTTCTCATTTTAGTGTATGATTAGTAATGCCCGACTATAGTGATGCTGTGATAACTCTGATTACAGCAGCTTTTACACTTTTGCGCAGTAATCAGTTATGTTTCTGTACTTATTTCTTATTTTAAAGTCAACTCTGAAATTGCAGTAGCAAGATTGGTTCGATTACTTAGGAGTCTGCATTTTTGTGAAGTACAAGTTTTCTCATTTTAGTGTATGATTAGTAATACACGACTATAGTGATGCTGTGATAACTCTGATTACTGCAGCTTTTGCACAGTAATCAGTTACGTTTCTGTACTTATTTGTTATTTTAAAGTCAACTCTGAAATTGCAGTAGCAATGATTGGTTTGATTACTTAGGAGTCTGCATTTTTGTGAAGTGCGAGTTTTCTCATTTTAGTGTATGATTAATAATACCCGACTATAGTGATGCTGTGATAACTCTGATTACTGCAGCTTTTACACTTTTGCACAGTAATCAGTTATGTTTCTGTACTCATTTCTTATTTTAAAGTCAACTCTGTAATTGCAGTTGCAATGATTGGTTTGATTACTTAGGAGTCTGCATTTTTGTGAAGTACAAGTTTTCTCATTTTAGTGTATGATTAGTAATACACGACTATAGTGATGCTGTGATAACTCTGATTACTGCAGCTTTTGCACAGTAATCAGTTACGTTTCTGTACTTATTTGTTATTTTAAAGTCAACTCTGAAATTGCAGTAGCAATGATTGGTTTGATTACTTAGGAGTCTGCATTTTTGTGAAGTACAAGTTTTCTCATCTTAGTGTATGATTAGTAATACCCGACTATAGTGATGCTGTGATAACTCTGATTACTGCAGGTTTTACACTTTTGCGCAGTAATCAGTTATGTTTCTGTACTCATTTCTTATTTTAAAGTCAACTCTGTAATTGCAGTTGCAATGATTGGTTTGATTACTTAGGAGTCTGCATTTTTGTGAAGTGCGAGTTTTCTCATTTTAGTGTATGATTAGTAATACCCGACTATAGTGATGCTGTGATAACTCTGATTACTGCAGCTTTTACACTTTTGCGCAGTAATCAGTTATGTTTCTGTACTTATTTCTTATTTTAAAGTCAACTCTGTAATTGCAGTTGCAATGATTGGTTTGATTACTTAGGAGTCTGCATTTTTGTGAAGTACAAGTTTTCTCATCTTAGTGTATGATTAGTAATACCCGACTATAGTGATGCTGTGATAACTCTGATTACTGCAGCTTTTGCACAGTAATCAGTTACGTTTCTGTACTTATTTGTTATTTTAAAGTCAACTCTGTAATTGCAGTTGCAATGATTGGTTAATAATAATAATTGGTTTTTGGGGAAAGGAAATGGCGCAGTATCTGTCTCATATATCGTTGGACACCTGAACCGCACCGTAACGGAAGGGATAAAGGAGGGAGTGAAAGAAGAACGGAAGAAGAGGTGCCGTAGTGGAGGGCTCCGGAATAATTTCGACCACCTGGGGATCTTTAACGTGCACTGACATCGCACAGCACACGGGCGCCTTAGCGTTTTTCCTCCATAAAAACGCAGCCGCCGCGGTCGGGTTCGAACCCGGGAACTCCGGATCAGTAGTCGAGCGCCCTAACCACTGAGCCACCGCGGCGGGTGCAATGATTGGTTTGATTACTTAGGAGTCTGCATTTTTGTGAAGTGCGAGTTTTCTCATTTTAGTGTATGATTAGTAATACCCGACTATAGTGATGCTGTGATAACTCTGATTACTGCAGCTTTTACACTTTTGCGCAGTAATCAGTTATGTTTCTGTACTTATTTCTTATTTTAAAGTCAACTCTGTAATTGCAGTTGCAATGATTGGTTTGATTACTTAGGAGTCTGCATTTTTGTGAAGTACAAGTTTTCTCATTTTAGTGTATGATTAGTAATACCCGACTATAGTAATGCTGTGATAACTCTGAACACTGTAGCTTTTACACGTTTGTGCAATAATCGAAATTATATTCCTTTATGGTTTCTTTATTTTATTTTAAAGTCAACTCTGTAATTGCAGTTGCAATGATTGGTTTGATTACTTAGGAGTCTGCATTTTTGTGAAGTGCGAGTTTTCTCATTTTAGTGTATGATTAGTAATACCCGACTATAGTGATGCTGTGATAACTCTGATTACTGCAGCTTTTGCACAGTAATCAGTTACGTTTCTGTACTTATTTGTTATTTTAAAGTCAACTCTGAAATTGCAGTAGCAATGATTGGTTTGATTACTTAGGAGTCTGCATTTTTGTGAAGTACAAGTTTTCTCATTTTAGTGTATGATTAGTAATACCCGACTATAGTAATGCTGTGATAACTCTGAACACTGTAGCTTTTACACGTTTGTGCAATAATTGAAATTATATTCCTTTATGGTTTCTTTATTTTATTTTAAAGTCAACTCTGTAATTGCAGTTGCAATGATTGGTTTGATTACTTAGGAGTCTGCATTTTTGTGAAGTACAAGTTTTCTCATCTTAGTGTATGATTAGTAATAGCCGACTATAGTGATGCTGTGATAACTCTGATTACTGCAGCTTTTGCACAGTAATCAGTTACGTTTCTGTACTTATTTGTTATTTTAAAGTCAACTCTGAAATTGCAGTAGCAATGATTGGTTTGATTACTTAGGAGTCTGCATTTTTGTGAAGTACAAGTTTTCTCATCTTAGTGTATGATTAGTAATACCCGACTATAGTGATGCTGTGATAACTCTGAACACTGTAGCTTTTACACGTTTGTGCAATAATCGAAATTATATTCCTTTATGGTTTCTTTATTTTATTTTAAAGTCAACTCTGTAATTGCAGTTGCAATGATTGGTTTGATTACTTAGGAGTCTGCATTTTTGTGAAGTACAAGTTTTCTCATCTTAGTGTATGATTAGTAATAGCCGACTATAGTGATGCTGTGATAACTCTGATTACTGCAGCTTTTGCACAGTAATCAGTTACGTTCCTGTACTTATTTGTTATTTCAAAGTCAACTCTGAAATTGCAGTAGCAATGATTGGTTTGATTACTTAGGAGTCTGCATTTTTGTGAAGTACAAGTTTTCTCATCTTAGTGTATGATTAGTAATACCCGACTATAGTGATGCTGTGATAACTCTGATTACTGCAGCTTTTGCACAGTAATCAGTTACGTTTCTGTACTTATTTGTTATTTTAAAGTCAACTCTGAAATTGCATTAGCAATGATTGGTTTGATTACTTAGGAGTCTGCATTTTTGTGAAGTACAAGTTTTCTCATTTTAGTGTATGATTAGTAATACCCGACTATAGTAATGCTGTGATAACTCTGAACACTGTAGCTTTTACACGTTTGTGCAATAATCGAAATTATATTCCTTTATGGTTTCTTTATTTTATTTTAAAGTCAACTCTGTAATTGCAGTTGCAATGATTGGTTAGATTACTTAGGAGTCTGCATTTTTGTGAAGTGCGAGTTTTCTCATTTTAGTGTATGATTAGTAATACCCGACTATAGTGATGCTGTGATAACTCTGAACACTGTAGCTTTTACACGTTTGTGCAATAATCGAAATTATATTCCTTTATGGTTTCTTTATTTTATTTTAAAGTCAACTCTGTAATTGCAGTTGCAATGATTGGTTTGATTACTTAGGAGTCTGCATTTTTGTGAAATACAAGTTTTCTCATTTTAGTGTATGATTAGTAATGCCCGACTATAGTGATGCTGTGATAACTCTGATTACAGCAGCTTTTACACTTCTGCGCAGTAATCAGTTATGTTTCTGTACTTATTTCTTATTTTAAAGTCAACTCTGAAATTGCAGTAGCAAGATTGGTTCGATTACTTAGGAGTCTGCATTTTTGTGAAGTACAAGTTTTCTCATTTTAGTGTATGATTAGTAATACACGACTATAGTGATGCTGTGATAACTCTGATTACTGCAGCTTTTGCACAGTAATCAGTTACGTTTCTGTACTTATTTGTTATTTTAAAGTCAACTCTGAAATTGCAGTAGCAATGATTGGTTTGATTACTTAGGAGTCTGCATTTTTGTGAAGTGCGAGTTTTCTCATTTTAGTGTATGATTAATAATACCCGACTATAGTGATGCTGTGATAACTCTGATTACTGCAGCTTTTACACTTTTGCACAGTAATCAGTTATGTTTCTGTACTCATTTCTTATTTTAAAGTCAACTCTGTAATTGCAGTTGCAATGATTGGTTTGATTACTTAGGAGTCTGCATTTTTGTGAAGTACAAGTTTTCTCATTTTAGTGTATGATTAGTAATACCCGACTATAGTGATGCTGTGATAACTCTGATTACTGCAGCTTTTACACTTTTGCGCAGTAATCAGTTATGTTTCTGTACTTATTTCTTATTTTAAAGTCAACTCTGTAATTGCAGTTGCAATGATTGGTTTGATTACTTAGGAGTCTGCATTTTTGTGAAGTACAAGTTTTCTCATCTTAGTGTATGATTAGTAATACCCGACTATAGTGATGCTGTGATAACTCTGATTACTGCAGCTTTTACACTTTTGCGCAGTAATCAGTTATGTTTCTGTACTCATTTCTTATTTTAAAGTCAACTCTGTAATTGCAGTTGCAATGATTGGTTTGATTACTTAGGAGTCTGCATTTTTGTGAAGTGCGAGTTTTCTCATTTTAGTGTATGATTAGTAATACCCGACTATAGTGATGCTGTGATAACTCTGATTACTGCAGCTTTTACACTTTTGCGCAGTAATCAGTTATGTTTCTGTACTTATTTCTTATTTTAAAGTCAACTCTGTAACTGCAGTTGCAATGATTGGTTTGATTACTTAGGAGTCTGCATTTTTGTGAAGTACAAGTTTTCTCATCTTAGTGTATGATTAGTAATACCCGACTATAGTGATGCTGTGATAACTCTGATTACTGCAGCTTTTGCACAGTAATCAGTTACGTTTCTGTACTTATTTGTTATTTTAAAGTCAACTCTGTAATTGCAGTTGCAATGATTGGTTAATAATAATAATTGGTTTTTGGGGAAAGGAAATGGCGCAGTATCTGTCTCATATATCGTTGGACACCTGAACCGCACCGTAACAGAAGGGATAAAGGAGGGAGTGAAAGAAGAACGGAAGAAGAGGTGCCGTAGTGGAGGGCTCCGGAATAATTTCGACCACCTGGGGATCTTTAACGTGCACTGACATCGCACAGCACACGGGCGCCTTAGCGTTTTTCCTCCATAAAAACGCAGCCGCCGC
Organism: Amblyomma americanum; assembly: GCF_052857255.1. NCBI lineage: Eukaryota > Metazoa > Arthropoda > Arachnida > Ixodida > Ixodidae > Amblyomma > Amblyomma americanum. Next base: position 140,702,855 of record NC_135503.1, read on the forward strand.
GGTCGGGTTCGAACCCGGGAACTCCGGATCAGTAGTCGAGCGCCCTAACCACTGAGCCACCGCGGCGGGTGCAATGATTGGTTTGATTACTTAGGAGTCTGCATTTTTGTGAAGTGCGAGTTTTCTCATTTTAGTGTATGATTAGTAATACCCGACTATAGTGATGCTGTGATAACTCTGATTACTGCAGCTTTTACACTTTTGCGCAGTAATCAGTTATGTTTCTGTACTTATTTCTTATTTTAAAGTCAACTCTGAAATTGCAGTAGCAATGATTGGTTCGATTACTTAGGAGTCTGCATTTTTGTGAAGTACAAGTTTTCTCATTCTAGTGTATGATTAGTAATACCCGTCTATAGTGATGCTGTGATAACTCTGATTACTGCAGCTTTTGCACAGTAATCACTGTTACGTTCCTGTATGTATTTCTTATTTTGAAGTCAACTCTGTAATTGCAGTTGCAATGATTGGTTTGATTACTTAGGAGTCTGCATTTTTGTGAAGTACGAGTTTTCTCATTTTAGTGTATGATTAGTAATACCCGACTATAGTGATGCTGTGATAACTCTGATTACTGCAGCTTTTACACTTTTGCGCAGTAATCAGTTATGTTTCTGTACTTATTTCTTATTTTAAAGTCAACTCTGTAATTGCAGTTGCAATGATTGGTTTGATTACTTAGGAGTCTGCATTTTTGTGAAGTACAAGTTTTCTCATTTTAGTGTATGATTAGTAATACCCGACTATAGTAATGCTGTGATAACTCTGAACACTGTAGCTTTTACACGTTTGTGCAATAATCGAAATTATATTCCTTTATGGTTTCTTTATTTTATTTTAAAGTCAACTCTGTAATTGCAGTTGCAATGATTGGTTTGATTACTTAGGAGTCTGCATTTTTGTGAAGTGCGAGTTTTCTCATTTTAGTGTATGATTAGTAATACCCGACTATAGTGATGCTGTGATAACTCTGATTACTGCAGCTTTTACACTTTTGCGCAGTAATCAGTTATGTTTCTGTACTTATTTCTTATTTTAAAGTCAACTCTGTAATTGCAGTTGCAATGATTGGTTTGATTACTTAGGAGTCTGCATTTTTGTGAAGTACAAGTTTTCTCATCTTAGTGTATGATTAGTAATACCCGACTATAGTGATGCTGTGATAACTCTGAACACTGTAGCTTTTACACGTTTGTGCAATAATCGAAATTATATTCCTTTATGGTTTCATTATTTTATTTTAAAGTCATCTCTGTAATTGCAGTTGCAATGATTGGTTTGATTACTTAGGAGTCTGCATTTTTGTGAAGTACAAGTTTTCTCATCTTAGTGTATGATTAGTAATACCCGACTATAGTGATGCTGTGATAACTCTGATTACTGCAGCTTTTGCACAGTAATCAGTTACGTTTCTGTACTTATTTGTTATTTTAAAGTCAACTCTGAAATTGCAGTAGCAATGATTGGTTTGATTACTTAGGAGTCTGCATTTTTGTGAAGTACAAGTTTTCTCATTTTAGTGTATGATTAGTAATACCCGACTATAGTAATGCTGTGATAACTCTGAACACTGTAGCTTTTACACGTTTGTGCAATAATTGAAATTATATTCCTTTATGGTTTCTTTATTTTATTTTAAAGTCAACTCTGTAATTGCAGTTGCAATGATTGGTTTGATTACTTAGGAGTCTGCATTTTTGTGAAGTACAAGTTTTCTCATCTTAGTGTATGATTAGTAATAGCCGACTATAGTGATGCTGTGATAACTCTGATTACTGCAGCTTTTGCACAGTAATCAGTTACGTTTCTGTACTTATTTGTTATTTTAAAGTCAACTCTGAAATTGCAGTAGCAATGATTGGTTTGATTACTTAGGAGTCTGCATTTTTGTGAAGTACAAGTTTTCTCATCTTAGTGTATGATTAGTAATACCCGACTATAGTGATGCTGTGATAACTCTGAACACTGTAGCTTTTACACGTTTGTGCAATAATCGAAATTATATTCCTTTATGGTTTCTTTATTTTATTTTAAAGTCAACTCTGTAATTGCAGTTGCAATGATTGGTTTGATTACTTAGGAGTCTGCATTTTTGTGAAGTACAAGTTTTCTCATCTTAGTGTATGATTAGTAATAGCCGACTATAGTGATGCTGTGATAACTCTGATTACTGCAGCTTTTGCACAGTAATCAGTTACGTTCCTGTACTTATTTGTTATTTCAAAGTCAACTCTGAAATTGCAGTAGCAATGATTGGTTTGATTACTTAGGAGTCTGCATTTTTGTGAAGTACAAGTTTTCTCATCTTAGTGTATGATTAGTAATACCCGACTATAGTGATGCTGTGATAACTCTGATTACTGCAGCTTTTGCACAGTAATCAGTTACGTTTCTGTACTTATTTGTTATTTTAAAGTCAACTCTGAAATTGCATTAGCAATGATTGGTTTGATTACTTAGGAGTCTGCATTTTTGTGAAGTACAAGTTTTCTCATTTTAGTGTATGATTAGTAATACCCGACTATAGTAATGCTGTGATAACTCTGAACACTGTAGCTTTTACACGTTTGTGCAATAATCGAAATTATATTCCTTTATGGTTTCTTTATTTTATTTTAAAGTCAACTCTGTAATTGCAGTTGCAATGATTGGTTAGATTACTTAGGAGTCTGCATTTTTGTGAAGTGCGAGTTTTCTCATTTTAGTGTATGATTAGTAATACCCGACTATAGTGATGCTGTGATAACTCTGAACACTGTAGCTTTTACACGTTTGTGCAATAATCGAAATTATATTCCTTTATGGTTTCTTTATTTTATTTTAAAGTCAACTCTGTAATTGCAGTTGCAATTATTGGTTTGATTACTTAGGAGTCTGCATTTTTGTGAAGTACAAGTTTTCTCATTTTAGTGTATGATTAGTAATACCCGACTATAGTGATGCTGTGATAACTCTGATTACTGCAGCTTTTGCACAGTAATCAGTTACGTTTCTGTACTTATTTGTTATTTTAAAGTCAACTCTGAAATTGCAGTAGCAATGATTGGTTTGATTACTTAGGAGTCTGCATTTTTGTGAAGTGCGAGTTTTCTCATTTTAGTGTATGATTAGTAATACCCGACTATAGTGATGCTGTGATAACTCTGATTACTGCAGCTTTTACACTTTTGCGCAGTAATCAGTTATGTTTCTGTACTTATTTCTTATTTTAAAGTCAACTCTGTAATTGCAGTTGCAATGATTGGTTTGATTACTTAGGAGTCTGCATTTTTGTGAAGTACAAGTTTTCTCATCTTAGTGTATGATTAGTAATACCCGACTATAGTGATGCTGTGATAACTCTGAACACTGTAGCTTTTACACGTTTGTGCAATAATCGAAATTATATTCCTTTATGGTTTCTTTATTTTATTTTAAAGTCAACTCTGTAATTGCAGTTGCAATGATTGGTTTGATTACTTAGGAGTCTGCATTTTTGTGAAGTACAAGTTTTCTCATCTTAGTGTATGATTAGTAATACCCGACTATAGTGATGCTGTGATAACTCTGATTACTGCAGCTTTTGCACAGTAATCAGTTACGTTTCTGTACTTATTTGTTATTTTAAAGTCAATTCTGAAATTGCAGTAGCAATGATTGGTTTGATTACTTAGGAGTCTGCATTTTTGTGAAGTACAAGTTTTCTCATCTTAGTGTATGATTAGTAATACCCGACTATAGTGATGCTGTGATAACTCTGAACACTGTAGCTTTTACACGTTTGTGCAATAATCGAAATTATATTCCTTTATGGTTTCTTTATTTTATTTTAAAGTCAACTCTGTAATTGCAGTTGCAATGATTGGTTTGATTACTTAGGAGTCTGCATTTTTGTGAAGTACAAGTTTTCTCATCTTAGTGTATGATTAGTAATAGCCGACTATAGTGATGCTGTGATAACTCTGATTACTGCAGCTTTTGCACAGTAATCAGTTACGTTTCTGTACTTATTTGTTATTTTAAAGTCAACTCTGAAATTGCAGTAGCAATGATTGGTTTGATTACTCAGGAGTCTGCATTTTTGTGAAGTACAAGTTTTCTCATCTTAGTGTATGATTAGTAATACCCGACTATAGTGATGCTGTGATAACTCTGAACACTGTAGCTTTTACACGTTTGTGCAATAATCGAAATTATATTCCTTTATGGTTTCTTTATTTTATTTTCAAGTCAACTCTGTAATTGCAGTTGCAATGATTGGTTTGATTACTTAGGAGTCTGCATTTTTGTGAAGTACAAGTTTTCTCATCTTAGTGTATGATTAGTAATACCCGACTATAGTGATGCTGTGATAACTCTGATTACTGCAGCTTTTGCACAGTAATCAGTTACGTTTCTGTACTTATTTGTTATTTGAAAGTCAACTCTGAAATTGCAGTAGCAATGATTGGTTTGATTACTTAGGAGTCTGCATTTTTGTGAAGTACGAGTTTTCTCATTTTAGTGTATGATTAGTAATACCCGACTATAGTAATGCTGTGATAACTCTGAACACTGTAGCTTTTACACGTTTGCGCAATAATCGAAATTATATTCCTTTATGGTTTCTTTATTTTATTTTAAAGTCAACTCTGTAATTGCAGTTGCAATGATTGGTTTGATTACTTAGGAGTCTGCATTTTTGTGAAGTACAAGTTTTCTCATCTTAGTGTATGATTAGTAATACCCGACTATAGTGATGCTGTGATAACTCTGATTACTGCAGCTTTTGCACAGTAATCAGTTACGTTTCTGTACTTATTTGTTATTTTAAAGTCAACTCTGAAATTGCAGTAGCAATGATTGGTTTGATTACTTAGGAGTCTGCATTTTTGTGAAGTACAAGTTTTCTCATTTTAGTGTATGATTAGTAATACCCGACTATAGTAATGCTGTGATAACTCTGAACACTGTAGCTTTTACACGTTTGTGCAATAATCGAAATTATATTCCTTTATGGTTTCTTTATTTTATTTTAAAGTCAACTCTGTAATTGCAGTTGCAATGATTGGTTTGATTACTTAGGAGTCTGCATTTTTGTGAAGTGCGAGTTTTCTCATTTTAGTGTATGTATAGTAATACCCGACTATAGTGATGCTGTGATAACTCTGATTACTGCAGCTTTTGCACAGTAATCAGTTACGTTTCTGTACTTATTTGTTATTTTAAAGTCAACTCTGAAATTGCAGTAGCAATGATTGGTTTGATTACTTAGGAGTCTGCATTTTTGTGAAGTGCGAGTTTTCTCATTTTAGTGTATGATTAGTAATACCCGACTATAGTGATGCTGTGATAACTCTGATTACTGCAGCTTTTACACTTTTGCGCAGTAATCAGTTATGTTTCTGTACTTATTTCTTATTTTAAAGTCAACTCTGTAATTGCAGTTGCAATGATTGGTTTGATTACTTAGGAGTCTGCATTTTTGTGAAGTACAAGTTTTCTCATCTTAGTGTATGATTAGTAATACCCGACTATAGTGATGCTGTGATAACTCTGATTACTGCAGCTTTTGCACAGTAATCAGTTACGTTTCTGTACTTATTTGTTATTTTAAAGTCAACTCTGTAATTGCAGTTGCAATGATTGGTTAATAATAATAATTGGTTTTTGGGGAAAGGAAATGGCGCAGTATCTGTCTCATATATCGTTGGACACCTGAACCGCACCGTAACAGAAGGGATAAAGGAGGGAGTGAAAGAAGAACGGAAGAAGAGGTGCCGTAGTGGAGGGCTCCGGAATAATTTCGACCACCTGGGGATCTTTAACGTGCACTGACATCGCACAGCACACGGGCGCCTTAGCGTTTTTCCTCCATAAAAACGCAGCCGCCGCGGTCGGGTTCGAACCCGGGAACTCCGGATCAGTAGTCGAGCGCCCTAACCACTGAGCCACCGCGGCGGGTGCAATGATTGGTTTGATTACTTAGGAGTCTGCATTTTTGTGAAGTGCGAGTTTTCTCATTTTAGTGTATGATTAGTAATACCCGACTATAGTGATGCTGTGATAACTCTGATTACTGCAGCTTTTACACTTTTGCGCAGTAATCAGTTATGTTTCTGTACTTATTTCTTATTTTAAAGTCAACTCTGAAATTGCAGTAGCAATGATTGGTTCGATTACTTAGGAGTCTGCATTTTTGTGAAGTACAAGTTTTCTCATTCTAGTGTATGAATAGTAATACCCGTCTATAGTGATGCTGTGATAACTCTGATTACTGCAGCTTTTGCACAGTAATCACTGTTACGTTCCTGTATGTATTTCTTATTTTGAAGTCAACTCTGTAATTGCAGTTGCAATGATTGGTTTGATTACTTAGGAGTCTGCATTTTTGTGAAGTACGAGTTTTCTCATTTTAGTGTATGATTAGTAATACCCGACTATAGTGATGCTGTGATAACTCTGATTACTGCAGCTTTTACACTTTTGCGCAGTAATCAGTTATGTTTCTGTACTTATTTCTTATTTTAAAGTCAACTCTGTAATTGCAGTTGCAATGATTGGTTTGATTACTTAGGAGTCTGCATTTTTGTGAAGTACAAGTTTTCTCATTTTAGTGTATGATTAGTAATACCCGACTATAGTAATGCTGTGATAACTCTGAACACTGTAGCTTTTACACGTTTGTGCAATAATCGAAATTATATTCCTTTATGGTTTCTTTATTTTATTTTAAAGTCAACTCTGTAATTGCAGTTGCAATGATTGGTTTGATTACTTAGGAGTCTGCATTTTTGTGAAGTGCGAGTTTTCTCATTTTAGTGTATGATTAGTAATACCCGACTATAGTGATGCTGTGATAACTCTGATTACTGCAGCTTTTACACTTTTGCGCAGTAATCAGTTATGTTTCTGTACTTATTTCTTATTTTAAAGTCAACTCTGTAATTGCAGTTGCAATGATTGGTTTGATTACTTAGGAGTCTGCATTTTTGTGAAGTACAAGTTTTCTCATCTTAGTGTATGATTAGTAATACCCGACTATAGTGATGCTGTGATAACTCTGAACACTGTAGCTTTTACACGTTTGTGCAATAATCGAAATTATATTCCTTTATGGTTTCATTATTTTATTTTAAAGTCATCTCTGTAATTGCAGTTGCAATGATTGGTTTGATTACTTAGGAGTCTGCATTTTTGTGAAGTACAAGTTTTCTCATCTTAGTGTATGATTAGTAATACCCGACTATAGTGATGCTGTGATAACTCTGATTACTGCAGCTTTTGCACAGTAATCAGTTACGTTTCTGTACTTATTTGTTATTTTAAAGTCAACTCTGAAATTGCAGTAGCAATGATTGGTTTGATTACTTAGGAGTCTGCATTTTTGTGAAGTACAAGTTTTCTCATTTTAGTGTATGATTAGTAATACCCGACTATAGTAATGCTGTGATAACTCTGAACACTGTAGCTTTTACACGTTTGTGCAATAATTGAAATTATATTCCTTTATGGTTTCTTTATTTTATTTTAAAGTCAACTCTGTAATTGCAGTTGCAATGATTGGTTTGATTACTTAGGAGTCTGCATTTTTGTGAAGTACAAGTTTTCTCATCTTAGTGTATGATTAGTAATAGCCGACTATAGTGATGCTGTGATAACTCTGATTACTGCAGCTTTTGCACAGTAATCAGTTACGTTTCTGTACTTATTTGTTATTTTAAAGTCAACTCTGAAATTGCAGTAGCAATGATTGGTTTGATTACTTAGGAGTCTGCATTTTTGTGAAGTACAAGTTTTCTCATCTTAGTGTATGATTAGTAATACCCGACTATAGTGATGCTGTGATAACTCTGAACACTGTAGCTTTTACACGTTTGTGCAATAATCGAAATTATATTCCTTTATGGTTTCTTTATTTTATTTTAAAGTCAACTCTGTAATTGCAGTTGCAATGATTGGTTTGATTACTTAGGAGTCTGCATTTTTGTGAAGTACAAGTTTTCTCATCTTAGTGTATGATTAGTAATAGCCGACTATAGTGATGCTGTGATAACTCTGATTACTGCAGCTTTTGCACAGTAATCAGTTACGTTCCTGTACTTATTTGTTATTTCAAAGTCAACTCTGAAATTGCAGTAGCAATGATTGGTTTGATTACTTAGGAGTCTGCATTTTTGTGAAGTACAAGTTTTCTCATCTTAGTGTATGATTAGTAATACCCGACTATAGTGATGCTGTGATAACTCTGATTACTGCAGCTTTTGCACAGTAATCAGTTACGTTTCTGTACTTATTTGTTATTTTAAAGTCAACTCTGAAATTGCATTAGCAATGATTGGTTTGATTACTTAGGAGTCTGCATTTTTGTGAAGTAGAAGTTTTCTCATTTTAGTGTATGATTAGTAATACCCGACTATAGTAATGCTGTGATAACTCTGAACACTGTAGCTTTTACACGTTTGTGCAATAATCGAAATTATATTCCTTTATGGTTTCTTTATTTTATTTTAAAGTCAACTCTGTAATTGCAGCTGCAATGATTGGTTAGATTACTTAGGAGTCTGCATTTTTGTGAAGTGCGAGTTTTCTCATTTTAGTGTATGATTAGTAATACCCGACTATAGTGATGCTGTGATAACTCTGAACACTGTAGCTTTTACACGTTTGTGCAATAATCGAAATTATATTCCTTTATGGTTTCTTTATTTTATTTTAAAGTCAACTCTGTAATTGCAGTTGCAATGATTGGTTTGATTACTTAGGAGTCTGCATTTTTGTGAAGTACAAGTTTTCTCATTTTAGTGTATGATTAGTAATACCCGACTATAGTGATGCTGTGATAACTCTGATTACTGCAGCTTTTGCACAGTAATCAGTTACGTTTCTGTACTTATTTGTTATTTTAAAGTCAACTCTGAAATTGCAGTAGCAATGATTGGTTTGATTACTTAGGAGTCTGCATTTTTGTGAAGTGCGAGTTTTCTCATTTTAGTGTATGATTAGTAATACCCGACTATAGTGATGCTGTGATAACTCTGATTACTGCAGCTTTTACACTTTTGCGCAGTAATCAGTTATGTTTCTGTACTTATTTCTTATTTTAAAGTCAACTCTGTAATTGCAGTTGCAATGATTGGTTTGATTACTTAGGAGTCTGCATTTTTGTGAAGTACAAGTTTTCTCATCTTAGTGTATGATTAGTAATACCCGACTATAGTGATGCTGTGATAACTCTGAACACTGTAGCTTTTACACGTTTGTGCAATAATCGAAATTATATTCCTTTATGGTTTCTTTATTTTATTTTAAAGTCAACTCTGTAATTGCAGTTGCAATGATTGGTTTGATTACTTAGGAGTCTGCATTTTTGTGAAGTACAAGTTTTCTCATCTTAGTGTATGATTAGTAATACCCGACTATAGTGATGCTGTGATAACTCTGATTACTGCAGCTTTTGCACAGTAATCAGTTACGTTTCTGTACTTATTTGTTATTTTAAAGTCAATTCTGAAATTGCAGTAGCAATGATTGGTTTGATTACTTAGGAGTCTGCATTTTTGTGAAGTACAAGTTTTCTCATCTTAGTGTATGATTAGTAATACCCGACTATAGTGATGCTGTGATAACTCTGAACACTGTAGCTTTTACACGTTTGTGCAATAATCGAAATTATATTCCTTTATGGTTTCTTTATTTTATTTTAAAGTCAACTCTGTAATTGCAGTTGCAATGATTGGTTTGATTACTTAGGAGTCTGCATTTTTGTGAAGTACAAGTTTTCTCATCTTAGTGTATGATTAGTAATAGCCGACTATAGTGATGCTGTGATAACTCTGATTACTGCAGCTTTTGCACAGTAATCAGTTACGTTTCTGTACTTATTTGTTATTTTAAAGTCAACTCTGAAATTGCAGTAGCAATGATTGGTTTGATTACTCAGGAGTCTGCATTTTTGTGAAGTACAAGTTTTCTCATCTTAGTGTATGATTAGTAATACCCGACTATAGTGATGCTGTGATAACTCTGAACACTGTAGCTTTTACACGTTTGTGCAATAATCGAAATTATATTCCTTTATGGTTTCTTTATTTTATTTTAAAGTCAACTCTGTAATTGCAGTTGCAATGATTGGTTTGATTACTTAGGAGTCTGCATTTTTGTGAAGTACAAGTTTTCTCATCTTAGTGTATGATTAGTAATACCCGACTATAGTGATGCTGTGATAACTCTGATTACTGCAGCTTTTGCACAGTAATCAGTTACGTTTCTGTACTTATTTGTTATTTGAAAGTCAACTCTGAAATTGCAGTAGCAATGATTGGTTTGATTACTTAGGAGTCTGCATTTTTGTGAAGTACGAGTTTTCTCATTTTAGTGTATGATTAGTAATACCCGACTATAGTAATGCTGTGATAACTCTGAACACTGTAGCTTTTACACGTTTGCGCAATAATCGAAATTATATTCCTTTATGGTTTCTTTATTTTATTTTAAAGTCAACTCTGTAATTGCAGTTGCAATGATTGGTTTGATTACTTAGGAGTCTGCATTTTTGTGAAGTACAAGTTTTCTCATCTTAGTGTATGATTAGTAATACCCGACTATAGTGATGCTGTGATAACTCTGATTACTGCAGCTTTTGCACAGTAATCAGTTACGTTTCTGTACTTATTTGTTATTTTAAAGTCAACTCTGAAATTGCAGTAGCAATGATTGGTTTGATTACTTAGGAGTCTGCATTTTTGTGAAGTACAAGTTTTCTCATTTTAGTGTATGATTAGTAATACCCGACTATAGTAATGCTGTGATAACTCTGAACACTGTAGCTTTTACACGTTTGTGCAATAATCGAAATTATATTCCTTTATGGTTTCTTTATTTTATTTTAAAGTCAACTCTGTAATTGCAGTTGCAATGATTGGTTTGATTACTTAGGAGTCTGCATTTTTGTGAAGTGCGAGTTTTCTCATTTTAGTGTATGTATAGTAATACCCGACTATAGTGATGCTGTGATAACTCTGATTACTGCAGCTTTTGCACAGTAATCAGTTACGTTTCTGTACTTATTTGTTATTTTAAAGTCAACTCTGAAATTGCAGTAGCAATGATTGGTTTGATTACTTAGGAGTCTGCATTTTTGTGAAGTGCGAGTTTTCTCATTTTAGTGTATGATTAGTAATACCTGCCTATAGTAATGCTGTGATAACTCTGATTACTGCAGCTTTTGCACAGTAATCAGTTACGTTTCTGTACTTATTTGTTATTTTAAAGTCAACTCTGAAATTGCAGTAGCAATGATTGGTTTGATTACTTAGGAGTCTGCATTTTTGTGAAGTACGAGTTTTCTCATTTTAGTGTATGATTAGTAATACCCGACTATAGTGATGCTGTGATAACTCTGATTACTGCAGCTTTTACACTTTTGCGCAGTAATCAGTTATGTTTCTGTACTTATTTCTTATTTTAAAGTCAACTCTGTAATTGCAGTTGCAATGATTGGTTTGATTACTTAGGAGTCTGCATTTTTGTGAAGTGCGAGTTTTCTCATTTTAGTGTATGATTAGTAATACCCGACTATAGTGATGCTGTGATAACTCTGATTACTGCAGCTTTTACACTTTTGCGCAGTAATCATTTATGTTTCTGTACTTATTTCTTATTTTAAAGTCAACTCTGTAATTGCAGTTGCAATGATTGGTTTGATTACTTAGGAGTCTGCATTTTTGTGAAGTACAAGTTTTCTCATCTTAGTGTATGATTAGTAATACCCGACTATAGTGATGCTGTGATAACTCTGATTACTGCAGCTTTTGCACAGTAATCAGTTACGTTTCTGTACTTATTTGTTATTTTAAAGTCAACTCTGAAATTGCAGTAGCAATGATTGGTTTGATTACTTAGGAGTCTGCATTTTTGTGAAGTACAAGTTTTCTCATTTTAGTGTATGATTAGTAATACCCGACTATAGTAATGCTGTGATAACTCTGAACACTGTAGCTTTTACACGTTTGTTCAATAATCGAAATTATATTCCTTTATGGTTTCTTTATTTTATTTTAAAGTCAACTCTGTAATTGCAGTTGCAATGATTGGTTTGATTACTTAGGAGTCTGCATTTTTGTGAAGTGCGAGTTTTCTCATTTTAGTGTATGATTAGTAATACCCGACTATAGTGATGCTGTGATAACTCTGATTACTGCAGCTTTTGCACAGTAATCAGTTACGTTTCTGTACTTATTTGTTATTTTAAAGTCAACTCTGAAATTGCAGTAGCAATGATTGGTTTGATTACTTAGGAGTCTGCATTTTTGTGAAGTGCGAGTTTTCTCATTTTAGTGTATGATTAGTAATACCCGACTATAGTAATGCTGTGATAACTCTGATTACTGCAGCTTTTGCACAGTAATCAGTTACGTTTCTGTACTTATTTGTTATTTTAAAGTCAACTCTGAAATTGCAGTAGCAATGATTGGTTTGATTACTTAGGAGTCTGCATTTTTGTGAAGTACAAGTTTTCTCATTTTAGTGTATGATTAGTAATACCCGACTATAGTGATGCTGTGATAACTCTGATTACTGCAGCTTTTACACTTTTGCGCAGTAATCAGTTATGTTTCTGTACTTATTTCTTATTTTAAAGTCAACTCTGTAATTGCAGTTGCAATGATTGGTTTGATTACTTAGGAGTCTGCATTTTTGTGAAGTGCGAGTTTTCTCATTTTAGTGTATGATTAGTAATACCCGACTATAGTGATGCTGTGATAACTCTGATTACTGCAGCTTTTACACTTTTGTGCAGTAATCAGTTATGTTTCTGTACTTATTTCTTATTTTAAAGTCAACTCTGTAATTGCAGTTGCAATGATTGGTTTGATTACTTAGGAGTCTGCATTTTTGTGAAGTACAAGTTTTCTCATCTTAGTGTATGATTAGTAATACCCGACTATAGTGATGCTGTGATAACTCTGATTACTGCAGCTTTTGCACAGTAATCAGTTACGTTTCTGTACTTATTTGTTATTTTAAAGTCAACTCTGAAATTGCAGTAGCAATGATTGGTTTGATTACTTAGGAGTCTGCATTTTTGTGAAGTACAAGTTTTCTCATTTTAGTGTATGATTAGTAATACCCGACTATAGTGATGCTGTGATAACTCTGAACACTGTAGCTTTTACACGTTTGTGCAATAATCGAAATTATATTCCTTTATGGTTTCTTTATTTTATTTTAAAGTCAACTCTGTAATTGCAGTTGCAATGATTGGTTTGATTACTTAGGAGTCTGCATTTTTGTTAAGTACAAGTTTTCTCATCTTAGTGTATGATTAGTAATAGCCGACTATAGTGATGCTGTGATAACTCTGATTACTGCAGCTTTTGCACAGTAATCAGTTACGTTTCTGTACTTATTTGTTATTTGAAAGTCAACTCTGAAATTGCAGTAGCAATGATTGGTTTGATTACTTAGGAGTCTGCATTTTTGTGAAGTACGAGTTTTCTCATTTTAGTGTATGATTAGTAATACCCGACTATAGTAATGCTGTGATAACTCTGAACACTGTAGCTTTTACACGTTTGTGCAATAATCGAAATTATATTCCTTTATGGTTTCTTTATTTTATTTTAAAGTCAACTCTGTAATTGCAGTTGCAATGATTGGTTTGATTACTTAGGAGTCTGCATTTTTGTGAAGTACAAGTTTTCTCATCTTAGTGTATGATTAGTAATACCCGACTATAGTGATGCTGTGATAACTCTGATTACTGCAGCTTTTGCACAGTAATCAGTTACGTTTCTGTACTTATTTGTTATTTTAAAGTCAACTCTGAAATTGCAGTAGCAATGATTGGTTTGATTACTTAGGAGTCTGCATTTTTGTGAAGTACAAGTTTTCTCATTTTAGTGTATGATTAGTAATACCCGACTATAGTAATGCTGTGATAACTCTGAACACTGTAGCTTTTACACGTTTGTGCAATAATCGAAATTATATTCCTTTATGGTTTCTTTATTTTATTTTAAAGTCAACTCTGTAATTGCAGTTGCAATGATTGGTTTGATTACTTAGGAGTCTGCATTTTTGTGAAGTGCGAGTTTTCTCATTTTAGTGTATGATTAGTAATACCCGACTATAGTGATGCTGTGATAACTCTGATTACTGCAGCTTTTGCACAGTTCTCAGTTACGTTTCTGTACTTATTTGTTATTTTAAAGTCAACTCTGAAATTGCAGTAGCAATGATTGGTTTGATTACTTAGGAGTCTGCATTTTTGTGAAGTGCGAGTTTTCTCATTTTAGTGTATGATTAGTAATACCCGACTATAGTAATGCTGTGATAACTGATTACTGCAGCTTTTGCACAGTAATTAGTTACGTTTCTGTACTTATTTGTTATTTTAAAGTCAACTCTGAAATTGCAGTAGCAATGATTGGTTTGATTACTTAGGAGTCTGCATTTTTGTGAAGTACAAGTTTTCTCATTTTAGTGTATGCTTAGTAATACCCGACTATAGTGATGCTGTGATAACTCTGATTACTGCAGCTTTTACACTTTTGCGCAGTAATCAGTTATGTTTCTGTACTTATTTCTTATTTTAAAGTCAACTCTGTAATTGCAGTTGCAATGATTGGTTTGATTACTTAGGAGTCTGCATTTTTGTGAAGTACAAGTTTTCTCATCTTAGTGTATGATTAGTAATACCCGACTATAGTGATGCTGTGATAACTCTGAACACTGTAGCTTTTACACGTTTGTGCAATAATCGAAATTATATTCCTTTATGGTTTCTTTATTTTATTTTAAAGTCAACTCTGTAATTGCAGTTGCAATGATTGGTTTGATTACTTAGGAGTCTGCATTTTTGTGAAGTACAAGTTTTCTCATCTTAGTGTATGATTAGTAATAGCCGACTATAGTGATGCTGTGATAACTCTGATTACTGCAGCTTTTGCACAGTAATCAGTTACGTTCCTGTACTTATTTGTTATTTCAAAGTCAACTCTGAAATTGCAGTAGCAATGATTGGTTTGATTACTTAGGAGTCTGCATTTTTGTGAAGTACAAGTTTTCTCATCTTAGTGTATGATTAGTAATACCCGACTATAGTGATGCTGTGATAACTCTGATTACTGCAGCTTTTGCACAGTAATCAGTTACGTTTCTGTACTTATTTGTTATTTTAAAGTCAACTCTGAAATTGCATCAGCAATGATTGGTTTGATTACTTAGGAGTCTGCATTTTTGTGAAGTACAAGTTTTCTCATTTTAGTGTATGATTAGTAATACCCGACTATAGTAATGCTGTGATAACTCTGAACACTGTAGCTTTTACACGTTTGTGCAATAATCGAAATTATATTCCTTTATGGTTTCTTTATTTTATTTTAAAGTCAACTCTGTAATTGCAGTTGCAATGATTGGTTTGATTACTTAGGAGTCTGCATTTTTGTGAAGTGCGAGTTTTCTCATTTTAGTGTATGATTAGTAATACCCGACTATAGTGATGCTGTGATAACTCTGAACACTGTAGCTTTTACACGTTTGTGCAATAATCGAAATTATATTCCTTTATGGTTTCTTTATTTTATTTTAAAGTCAACTCTGTAATTGCAGTTGCAATGATTGGTTTGATTACTTAGGAGTCTGCATTTTTGTGAAGTACAAATTTTCTCATTTTAGTGTATGATTAGTAATACCCGACTATAGTGATGCTGTGATAACTCTGATTACTGCAGCTTTTGCACAGTAATCAGTTACGTTTCTGTACTTATTTGTTATTTTAAAGCCAACTCTGAAATTGCAGTAGCAATGATTGGTTTGATTACTTAGGAGTCTGCATTTTTGTGAAGTGCGAGTTTTCTCATTTTAGTGTATGATTAGTAATACCCGACTATAGTGATGCTGTGATAACTCTGATTACTGCAGCTTTTACACTTTTGCGCAGTAATCAGTTATGTTTCTGTACTTATTTCTTATTTTAAAGTCAACTCTGTAATTGCAGTTGCAATGATTGGTTTGATTACTTAGGAGTCTGCATTTTTGTGAAGTACAAGTTTTCTCATCTTAGTGTATGATTAGTAATACCCGACTATAGTGATGCTGTGATAACTCTGAACACTGTAGCTTTTACACGTTTGTGCAATAATCGAAATTATATTCCTTTATGGTTTCTTTATTTTATTTTAAAGTAAACTCTGTAATTGCAGTTGCAATGATTGGTTTGATTACTTAGGAGTCTGCATTTTTGTGAAGTACAAGTTTTCTCATCTTAGTGTATGATTAGTAATACCCGACTATAGTGATGCTGTGATAACTCTGATTACTGCAGCTTTTGCACAGTAATCAGTTACGTTTCTGTACTTATTTGTTATTTTAAAGTCAACTCTGAAATTGCAGTAGCAATGATTGGTTTGATTACTTAGGAGTCTGCATTTTTGTGAAGTACAAGTTTTCTCATTTTAGTGTATGATTAGTAATACCCGACTATAGTAATGCTGTGATAACTCTGAACACTGTAGCTTTTACACGTTTGTGCAATAATTGAAATTATATTCCTTTATGGTTTCTTTATTTTATTTTAAAGTCAACTCTGTAATTGCAGTTGCAATGATTGGTTTGAATTCTTAGGAGTCTGCATTTTTGTGAAGTGCGAGTTTTCTCATTTTAGTGTATGTATAGTAATACCCGACTATAGTGATGCTGTGATAACTCTGATTACTGCAGCTTTTGCACAGTAATCAGTTACGTTTCTGTACTTATTTGTTATTTTAAAGTCAACTCTGAAATTGCAGTAGCAATGATTGGTTTGATTACTTAGGAGTCTGCATTTTTGTGAAGTGCGAGTTTTCTCATTTTAGTGTATG
The DNA here is from genome assembly GCF_052857255.1 of Amblyomma americanum. NCBI lineage: Eukaryota > Metazoa > Arthropoda > Arachnida > Ixodida > Ixodidae > Amblyomma > Amblyomma americanum. The sequence goes on from NC_135503.1 coordinate 140,719,678, forward strand.
ATTAGTAATACCTGCCTATAGTAATGCTGTGATAACTCTGATTACTGCAGCTTTTGCACAGTAATCAGTTACGTTTCTGTACTTATTTGTTATTTTAAAGTCAACTCTGAAATTGCAGTAGCAATGATTGGTTTGATTACTTAGGAGTCTGCATTTTTGTGAAGTACGAGTTTTCTCATTTTAGTGTATGATTAGTAATACCCGACTATAGTGATGCTGTGATAACTCTGATTACTGCAGCTTTTACACTTTTGCGCAGTAATCAGTTATGTTTCTGTACTTATTTCTTATTTTAAAGTCAACTCTGTAATTGCAGTTGCAATGATTGGTTTGATTACTTAGGAGTCTGCATTTTTGTGAAGTGCGAGTTTTCTCATTTTAGTGTATGATTAGTAATACCCGACTATAGTGATGCTGTGATAACTCTGATTACTGCAGCTTTTACACTTTTGCGCAGTAATCAGTTATGTTTCTGTACTTATTTCTTATTTTAAAGTCAACTCTGTAATTGCAGTTGCAATGATTGGTTTGATTACTTAGGAGTCTGCATTTTTGTGAAGTACAAGTTTTCTCATCTTAGTGTATGATTAGTAATACCCGACTATAGTGATGCTGTGATAACTCTGATTACTGCAGCTTTTGCACAGTAATCAGTTACGTTTCTGTACTTATTTGTTATTTTAAAGTCAACTCTGAAATTGCAGTAGCAATGATTGGTTTGATTACTTAGGAGTCTGCATTTTTGTGAAGTACAAGTTTTCTCATTTTAGTGTATGATTAGTAATACCCGACTATAGTAATGCTGTGATAACTCTGAACACTGTAGCTTTTACACGTTTGTTCAATAATCGAAATTATATTCCTTTATGGTTTCTTTATTTTATTTTGAAGTCAACTCTGTAATTGCAGTTGCAATGATTGGTTTGATTACTTAGGAGTCTGCATTTTTGTGAAGTGCGAGTTTTCTCATTTTAGTGTATGATTAGTAATACCCGACTATAGTGATGCTGTGATAACTCTGATTACTGCAGCTTTTGCACAGTAATCAGTTACGTTTCTGTACTTATTTGTTATTTTAAAGTCAACTCTGAAATTGCAGTAGCAATGATTGGTTTGATTACTTAGGAGTCTGCATTTTTGTGAAGTGCGAGTTTTCTCATTTTAGTGTATGATTAGTAATACCCGACTATAGTAATGCTGTGATAACTCTGATTACTGCAGCTTTTGCACAGTAATCAGTTACGTTTCTGTACTTATTTGTTATTTTAAAGTCAACTCTGAAATTGCAGTAGCAATGATTGGTTTGATTACTTAGGAGTCTGCATTTTTGTGAAGTACAAGTTTTCTCATTTTAGTGTATGATTAGTAATACCCGACTATAGTGATGCTGTGATAACTCTGATTACTGCAGCTTTTACACTTTTGCGCAGTAATCAGTTATGTTTCTGTACTTATTTCTTATTTTAAAGTCAACTCTGTAATTGCAGTTGCAATGATTGGTTTGATTACTTAGGAGTCTGCATTTTTGTGAAGTGCGAGTTTTCTCATTTTAGTGTATGATTAGTAATACCCGACTATAGTGATGCTGTGATAACTCTGATTACTGCAGCTTTTACACTTTTGTGCAGTAATCAGTTATGTTTCTGTACTTATTTCTTATTCTTGTTTTAAAGTCAACTCTGTAATTGCAGTTGCAATGATTGGTTTGATTACTTAGGAGTCTGCATTTTTGTGAAGTACAAGTTTTCTCATCTTAGTGTATGATTAGTAATACCCGACTATAGTGATGCTGTGATAACTCTGATTACTGCAGCTTTTGCACAGTAATCAGTTACGTTTCTGTACTTATTTGTTATTTTAAAGTCAACTCTGAAATTGCAGTAGCAATGATTGGTTTGATTACTTAGGAGTCTGCATTTTTGTGAAGTACAAGTTTTCTCATTTTAGTGTATGATTAGTAATACCCGACTATAGTGATGCTGTGATAACTCTGAACACTGTAGCTTTTACACGTTTGTGCAATAATCGAAATTATATTCCTTTATGGTTTCTTTATTTTATTTTAAAGTCAACTCTGTAATTGCAGTTGCAATGATTGGTTTGATTACTTAGGAGTCTGCATTTTTGTTAAGTACAAGTTTTCTCATCTTAGTGTATGATTAGTAATAGCCGACTATAGTGATGCTGTGATAACTCTGATTACTGCAGCTTTTGCACAGTAATCAGTTACGTTTCTGTACTTATTTGTTATTTGAAAGTCAACTCTGAAATTGCAGTAGCAATGATTGGTTTGATTACTTAGGAGTCTGCATTTTTGTGAAGTACGAGTTTTCTCATTTTAGTGTATGATTAGTAATACCCGACTATAGTAATGCTGTGATAACTCTGAACACTGTAGCTTTTACACGTTTGTGCAATAATCGAAATTATATTCCTTTATGGTTTCTTTATTTTATTTTAAAGTCAACTCTGTAATTGCAGTTGCAATGATTGGTTTGATTACTTAGGAGTCTGCATTTTTGTGAAGTACAAGTTTTCTCATCTTAGTGTATGATTAGTAATACCCGACTATAGTGATGCTGTGATAACTCTGATTACTGCAGCTTTTGCACAGTAATCAGTTACGTTTCTGTACTTATTTGTTATTTTAAAGTCAACTCTGAAATTGCAGTAGCAATGATTGGTTTGATTACTTAGGAGTCTGCATTTTTGTGAAGTACAAGTTTTCTCATTTTAGTGTATGATTAGTAATACCCGACTATAGTAATGCTGTGATAACTCTGAACACTGTAGCTTTTACACGTTTGTGCAATAATCGAAATTATATTCCTTTATGGTTTCTTTATTTTATTTTAAAGTCAACTCTGTAATTGCAGTTGCAATGATTGGTTTGATTACTTAGGAGTCTGCATTTTTGTGAAGTGCGAGTTTTCTCATTTTAGTGTATGATTAGTAATACCCGACAATAGTGATGCTGTGATAACTCTGAACACTGTAGCTTTTACACGTTTGTGCAATAATCGAAATTATATTCCTTTATGGTTTCTTTATTTTATTTTAAAGTCAACTCTGTAATTGCAGTTGCAATGATTGGTTTGATTACTTAGGAGTCTGCATTTTTGTGAAGTGCGAGTTTTCTCATTTTAGTGTATGATTAGTAATACCCGACTATAGTGATGCTGTGATAACTCTGATTACTGCAGCTTTTGCACAGTAATCAGTTACGTTTCTGTACTTATTTGTTATTTTAAAGTCAACTCTGAAATTGCAGTAGCAATGATTGGTTTGATTACTTAGGAGTCTGCATTTTTGTGAAGTACAAGTTTTCTCATTTTAGTGTATGATTAGTAATACCCGACTATAGTGATGCTGTGATAACTCTGATTACTGCAGCTTTTGCACAGTAATCAGTTACGTTTCTGTACTTATTTGTTATTTTAAAGTCAACTCTGAAATTGCAGTAGCAATGATTGGTTTGATTACTTAGGAGTCTGCATTTTTGTGAAGTGCGAGTTTTCTCATTTTAGTGTATGATTAGTAATACCCGACTATAGTGATGCTGTGATAACTCTGATTACTGCAGCTTTTACACTTTTGCGCAGTAATCAGTTATGTTTCTGTACTTATTTCTTATTTTAAAGTCAACTCTGTAATTGCAGTTGCAATGATTGGTTTGATTACTTAGGAGTCTGCATTTTTGTGAAGTACAAGTTTTCTCATCTTAGTGTATGATTAGTAATACCCGACTATAGTGATGCTGTGATAACTCTGATTACTGCAGCTTTTGCACAGTAATCAGTTACGTTTCTGTACTTATTTGTTATTTTAAAGTCAACTCTGAAATTGCAGTAGCAATGATTGGTTTGATTACTTGGGAGTCTGCATTTTTGTGAAGTACAAGTTTTCTCATTTTAGTGTATGATTAGTAATACCCGACTATAGTAATGCTGTGATAACTCTGAACACTGTAGCTTTTACACGTTTGTGCAAAAATCGAAATTATATTCCTTTATGGTTTCTTTATTTTATTTTAAAGTCAACTCTGTAATTGCAGTTGCAATGATTGGTTTGATTACTTAGGAGTCTGCATTTTTGTGAAGTGCGAGTTTTCTCATTTTAGTGTATGATTAGTAATACCCGACTATATTGATGCTGTGATAACTCTGATTACTGCAGCTTTTGCACAGTAATCAGTTACGTTTCTGTACTTATTTGTTATTTTAAAGTGAACTCTGAAATTGCAGTAGCAATGATTGGTTTGATTACTTAGGAGTCTGCATTTTTGTGAAGTGCGAGTTTTCTCATTTTAGTGTATGATTAGTAATACCCGACTATAGTAATGCTGTGATAACTCTGATTACTGCAGCTTTTGCACAGTAATCAGTTACGTTTCTGTACTTATTTGTTATTTTAAAGTCAACTCTGAAATTGCAGTAGCAATGATTGGTTTGATTACTTAGGAGTCTGCATTTTTGTGAAGTACAAGTTTTCTCATTTTAGTGTATGATTAGTAATACCCGACTATAGTAATGCTGTGATAACTCTGAACACTGTAGCTTTTACACGTTTGTTCAATAATCGAAATTATATTCCTTTATGGTTTCTTTATTTTATTTTAAAGTCAACTCTGTAATTGCAGTTGCAATGATTGGTTTGATTACTTAGGAGTCTGCATTTTTGTGAAGTACAAGTTTTCTCATTTTAGTGTATGATTAGTAATACCCGACTATAGTAATGCTGTGATAACTCTGAACACTGTAGCTTTTACACGTTTGTGCAATAATCGAAATTATATTCCTTTATGGTTTCTTTATTTTATTTTAAAGTCAACTCTGTAATTGCAGTTGCAATGATTGGTTTGATTACTTAGGAGTCTGCATTTTTGTGAAGTACAAGTTTTCTCATCTTAGTGTATGATTAGTAATACCCGACTATAGTGATGCTGTGATAACTCTGATTACTGCAGCTTTTGCACAGTAATCAGTTACGTTTCTGTACTTATTTGTTATTTTAAAGTCAACTCTGAAATTGCAGTAGCAATGATTGGTTTGATTACTTAGGAGTCTGCATTTTTGTGAAGTGCGAGTTTTCTCATTTTAGTGTATGATTAGTAATACCCGACTATAGTAATGCTGTGATAACTCTGTTTACTGCAGCTTTTGCACAGTAATCAGTTACGTTTCTGTACTTATTTGTTATTTTAAAGTCAACTCTGAAATTGCAGTAGCAATGATTGGTTTGATTACTTAGGAGTCTGCATTTTTGTGAAGTACAAGTTTTCTCATTTTAGTGTATGATTAGTAATACCCGACTATAGTGATGCTGTGATAACTCTGATTACTGCAGCTTTTACACTTTTGCGCAGTAATCAGTTATGTTTCTGTACTTATTTCTTATATTAAAGTCAACTCTGTAATTGCAGTTGCAATGATTGGTTTGATTACTTAGGAGTCTGCATTTTTGTGAAGTGCGAGTTTTCTCATTTTAGTGTATGATTAGTAATACCCGACTATAGTGATGCTGTGATAACTCTGATTACTGCAGCTTTTACACTTTTGCGCAGTAATCAGTTATGTTTCTGTACTTATTTCTTATTTTAAAGTCAACTCTGTAATTGCAGTTGCAATGATTGGTTTGATTACTTAGGAGTCTGCATTTTTGTGAAGTACAAGTTTTCTCATCTTAGTGTATGATTAGTAATACACGACTATAGTGATGCTGTGATAACTCTGATTACTGCAGCTTTTGCACAGTAATCAGTTACGTTTCTGTACTTATTTGTTATTTTAAAGTCAACTCTGAAATTGCAGTAGCAATGATTGGTTTGATTACTTAGGAGTCTGCATTTTTGTGAAGTACAAGTTTTCTCATTTTAGTGTATGATTAGTAATACCCGACTATAGTAATGCTGTGATAACTCTGAACACTGTAGCTTTTACACGTTTGTTCAATAATCGAAATTATATTCCTTTATGGTTTCTTTATTTTATTTTAAAGTCAACTCTGTAATTGCAGTTGCAATGATTGGTTTGATTACTTAGGAGTCTGCATTTTTGTGAAGTACAAGTTTTCTCATTTTAGTGTATGATTAGTAATACCCGACTATAGTAATGCTGTGATAACTCTGAACACTGTAGCTTTTACACGTTTGTGCAATAATCGAAATTATATTCCTTTATGGTTTCTTTATTTTATTTTAAAGTCAACTCTGTAATTGCAGTTGCAATGATTGGTTTGATTACTTAGGAGTCTGCATTTCTGTGAAGTACAAGTTTTCTCATCTTAGTGTATGATTAGTAATACCCGACTATAGTGATGCTGTGATAACTCTGATTACTGCAGCTTTTGCACAGTAATCAGTTACGTTTCTGTACTTATTTGTTATTTTAAAGTCAACTCTGAAATTGCAGTAGCAATGATTGGTTTGATTACTTAGGAGTCTGCATTTTTGTGAAGTGCGAGTTTTCTCATTTTAGTGTATGATTAGTAATACCCGACTATAGTAATGCTGTGATAACTCTGTTTACTGCAGCTTTTGCACAGTAATCAGTTACGTTTCTGTACTTATTTGTTATTTTAAAGTCAACTCTGAAATTGCAGTAGCAATGATTGGTTTGATTACTTAGGAGTCTGCATTTTTGTGAAGTACAAGTTTTCTCATTTTAGTGTATGATTAGTAATACCCGACTATAGTGATGCTGTGATAACTCTGATTACTGCAGCTTTTACACTTTTGCGCAGTAATCAGTTATGTTTCTGTACTTATTTCTTATATTAAAGTCAACTCTGTAATTGCAGTTGCAATGATTGGTTTGATTACTTAGGAGTCTGCATTTTTGTGAAGTGCGAGTTTTCTCATTTTAGTGTATGATTAGTAATACCCGACTATAGTGATGCTGTGATAACTCTGATTACTGCAGCTTTTACACTTTTGCGCAGTAATCAGTTATGTTTCTGTACTTATTTCTTATTTTAAAGTCAACTCTGTAATTGCAGTTGCAATGATTGGTTTGATTACTTAGGAGTCTGCATTTTTGTGAAGTACAAGTTTTCTCATCTTAGTGTATGATTAGTAATACCCGACTATAGTGATGCTGTGATAACCCTGATTACTGCAGCTTTTGCACAGTAATCAGTTACGTTTCTGTACTTATTTGTTATTTTAAAGTCAACTCTGAAATTGCAGTAGCAATGATTGGTTTGATTACTTAGGAGTCTGCATTTTTGTGAAGTACAAGTTTTCTCATTTTAGTGTATGATTAGTAATACCCGACTATAGTAATGCTGTGATAACTCTGAACACTGTAGCTTTTACACGTTTGTGCAATAATCGAAATTATATTCCTTTATGGTTTCTTTATTTTATTTTAAAGTCAACTCTGTAATTGCAGTAGCAATGATTGGTTTGATTACTTAGGAGTCTGCATTTTTGTGAAGTACAAGTTTTCTCATTTTAGTGTATGATTAGTAATACCCGACTATAGTAATGCTGTGATAACTCTGAACACTGTAGCTTTTACACGTTTGTTCAATAATCGAAATTATATTCCTTTATGGTTTCTTTATTTTATTTTAAAGTCAACTCTGTAATTGCAGTTGCAATGATTGGTTTGATTACTTAGGAGTCTGCATTTTTGTGAAGTACAAGTTTTCTCATTTTAGTGTATGATTAGTAATACCCGACTATAGTAATGCTGTGATAACTCTGAACACTGTAGCTTTTACACGTTTGTGCAATAATCGAAATTATATTCCTTCATGGTTTCTTTATTTTATTTTAAAGTCAACTCTGTAATTGCAGTTGCAATGATTGGTTTGATTACTTAGGAGTCTGCATTTTTGTGAAGTGCGAGTTTTCTCATTTTAGTGTATGATTAGTAATACCCGACGATAGTGATGCTGTGATAACTCTGATTACTGCAGCTTTTGCACAGTAATCAGTTACGTTTCTGTACTTATTTGTTATTTTAAAGTAAACTCTGAAATTGCAGTAGCAATGATTGGTTTGATTACTTAGGAGTCTGCATTTTTGTGAAGTGCGAGTTTTCTCATTTTAGTGTATGATTAGTAATACCCGACTATAGTAATGCTGTGATAACTGATTACTGCAGCTTTTGCACAGTAATCAGTTACGTTTCTGTACTTATTTGTTATTTTAAAGTCAACTCTGAAATTGCAGTAGCAATGATTGGTTTGATTACTTAGGAGTCTGCATTTTTGTGAAGTACAAGTTTTCTCATTTTAGTTTATGATTAGTAATACCCGACTATAGTGATGCTGTGATAACTCTGATTACTGCAGCTTTTACACTTTTGCGCAGTAATCAGTTATGTTTCTGTACTTATTTCTTATTTTAAAGTCAACTCTGTAATTGCAGTTGCAATGATTGGTTTGATTACTTAGGAGTGCATTTTTGTGAAGTGCGAGTTTTCTCATTTTAGTGTATGATTAGTAATACCCGACTATAGTGATGCTGTGATAACTCTGATTACTGCAGCTTTTACACTTTTGCGCAGTAATCAGTTATGTTTCTGTACTTATTTCTTATTTTAAAGTCAACTCTGTAATTGCAGTTGCAATGATTGGTTTGATTACTTAGGAGTCTGCATTTTTGTGAAGTACAAGTTTTCTCATCTTAGTGTATGATTAGTAATACCCGACTATAGTGATGCTGTGATAACTCTGATTACTGCAGCTTTTGCACAGTAATCAGTTACGTTTCTGTGCTTATTTGTTATTTTAAAGTCAACTCTGAAATTGCAGTAGCAATGATTGGTTTGATTACTTAGGAGTCTGCATTTTTGTGAAGTACAAGTTTTCTCATTTTAGTGTATGATTAGTAATACCCGACTATAGTAATGCTGTGATAACTCTGAACACTGTAGCTTTTACACGTTTGTTCAATAATCGAAATTATATTCCTTTATGGTTTCTTTATTTTATTTTAAAGTCAACTCTGTAATTGCAGTTGCAATGATTGGTTTGATTACTTAGGAGTCTGCATTTTTGTGAAGTGCGAGTTTTCTCATTTTAGTGTATGATTAGTAATACCCGACTATAGTGATGCTGTGATAACTCTGTTTACTGCAGCTTTTGCACAGTAATCAGTTACGTTTCTGTACTTATTTGTTATTTTAAAGTCAACTCTGAAATTGCAGTAGCAATGATTGGTTTGATTACTTAGGAGTCTGCATTTTTGTGAAGTGCGAGTTTTCTCATTTTAGTGTATGATTAGTAATACCCGACTATAGTAATGCTGTGATAACTCTGTTTACTGCAGCTTTTGCACAGTAATCAGTTACGTTTCTGTACTTATTTGTTATTTTAAAGTCAACTCTGAAATTGCAGTAGCAATGATTGGTTTGATTACTTAGGAGTCTGCATTTTTGTGAAGTACAAGTTTTCTCATTTTAGTGTATGATTAGTAATACCCGACTATAGTGATGCTGTGATAACTCTGATTACTGCAGCTTTTACACTTTTGCGCAGTAATCAGTTATGTTTCTGTACTTATTTCTTATTTTAAAGTCAACTCTGTAATTGCAGTTGCAATGATTGGTTTGATTACTTAGGAGTCTGCATTTTTGTGAAGTGCGAGTTTTCTCATTTTAGTGTATGATTAGTCATACCCGACTATAGTGATGCTGTGATAACTCTGATTACTGCAGCTTTTACACTTTTGCGCAGTAATCAGTTATGTTTCTGTACTTATTTCTTATTTTAAAGTCAACTCTGTAATTGCAGTTGCAATGATTGGTTTGATAACTTAGGAGTCTGCATTTTTGTGAAGTACAAGTTTTCTCATCTTAGTGTATGATTAGTAATACCCGACTATAGTGATGCTGTGATAACTCTGATTACTGCAGCTTTTGCACAGTAATCAGTTACGTTTCTGTACTTATTTTTTATTTTAAAGTCAACTCTGAAATTGCAGTAGCAATGATTGGTTTGATTACTTAGGAGTCTGCATTTTTGTGAAGTACAAGTTTTCTCATTTTAGTGTATGATTAGTAATACCCGACTATAGTAATGCTGTGATAACTCTGAACACTGTAGCTTTTACACGTTTGTGCAATAATCGAAATTATATTCCTTTATGGTTTCTTTATTTTATTTTAAAGTCAACTCTGTAATTGCAGTTGCAATGATTGGTTTGATTACTTAGGAGTCTGCATTTTTCTGAAGTACAAGTTTTCTCATCTTAGTGTATGATTAGTAATACCCGACTATAGTGATGCTGTGATAACCCTGATTACTGCAGCTTTTGCACAGTAATCAGTTACGTTTCTGTACTTATTTGTTATTTTAAAGTCAACTCTGAAATTGCAGTAGCAATGATTGGTTTGATTACTTAGGAGTCTGCATTTTTGTGAAGTACAAGTTTTCTCATTTTAGTGTATGATTAGTAATACCCGACTATAGTAATGCTGTGATAACTCTGAACACTGTAGCTTTTACACGTTTGTGCAATAATCGAAATTATATTCCTTTATGGTTTCTTTATTTTATTTTAAAGTCAACTCTGTAATTGCAGTAGCAATGATTGGTTTGATTACTTAGGAGTCTGCATTTTTGTGAAGTACAAGTTTTCTCATTTTAGTGTATGATTAGTAATACCCGACTATAGTAATGCTGTGATAACTCTGAACACTGTAGCTTTTACACGTTTGTTCAATAATCGAAATTATATTCCTTTATGGTTTCTTTATTTTATTTTAAAGTCAACTCTGTAATTGCAGTTGCAATGATTGGTTTGATTACTTAGGAGTCTGCATTTTTGTGAAGTACAAGTTTTCTCATTTTAGTGTATGATTAGTAATACCCGACTATAGTAATGCTGTGATAACTCTGAACACTGTAGCTTTTACACGTTTGTGCAATAATCGAAATTATATTCCTTCATGGTTTCTTTATTTTATTTTAAAGTCAACTCTGTAATTGCAGTTGCAATGATTGGTTTGATTACTTAGGAGTCTGCATTTTTGTGAAGTGCGAGTTTTCTCATTTTAGTGTATGATTAGTAATACCCGACGATAGTGATGCTGTGATAACTCTGATTACTGCAGCTTTTGCACAGTAATCAGTTACGTTTCTGTACTTATTTGTTATTTTAAAGTAAACTCTGAAATTGCAGTAGCAATGATTGGTTTGATTACTTAGGAGTCTGCATTTTTGTGAAGTGCGAGTTTTCTCATTTTAGTGTATGATTAGTAATACCCGACTATAGTAATGCTGTGATAACTGATTACTGCAGCTTTTGCACAGTAATCAGTTACGTTTCTGTACTTATTTGTTATTTTAAAGTCAACTCTGAAATTGCAGTAGCAATGATTGGTTTGATTACTTAGGAGTCTGCATTTTTGTGAAGTACAAGTTTTCTCATTTTAGTTTATGATTAGTAATACCCGACTATAGTGATGCTGTGATAACTCTGATTACTGCAGCTTTTACACTTTTGCGCAGTAATCAGTTATGTTTCTGTACTTATTTCTTATTTTAAAGTCAACTCTGTAATTGCAGTTGCAATGATTGGTTTGATTACTTAGGAGTGCATTTTTGTGAAGTGCGAGTTTTCTCATTTTAGTGTATGATTAGTAATACCCGACTATAGTGATGCTGTGATAACTCTGATTACTGCAGCTTTTACACTTTTGCGCAGTAATCAGTTATGTTTCTGTACTTATTTCTTATTTTAAAGTCAACTCTGTAATTGCAGTTGCAATGATTGGTTTGATTACTTAGGAGTCTGCATTTTTGTGAAGTACAAGTTTTCTCATCTTAGTGTATGATTAGTAATACCCGACTATAGTGATGCTGTGATAACTCTGATTACTGCAGCTTTTGCACAGTAATCAGTTACGTTTCTGTGCTTATTTGTTATTTTAAAGTCAACTCTGAAATTGCAGTAGCAATGATTGGTTTGATTACTTAGGAGTCTGCATTTTTGTGAAGTACAAGTTTTCTCATTTTAGTGTATGATTAGTAATACCCGACTATAGTAATGCTGTGATAACTCTGAACACTGTAGCTTTTACACGTTTGTTCAATAATCGAAATTATATTCCTTTATGGTTTCTTTATTTTATTTTAAAGTCAACTCTGTAATTGCAGTTGCAATGATTGGTTTGATTACTTAGGAGTCTGCATTTTTGTGAAGTGCGAGTTTTCTCATTTTAGTGTATGATTAGTAATACCCGACTATAGTGATGCTGTGATAACTCTGTTTACTGCAGCTTTTGCACAGTAATCAGTTACGTTTCTGTACTTATTTGTTATTTTAAAGTCAACTCTGAAATTGCAGTAGCAATGATTGGTTTGATTACTTAGGAGTCTGCATTTTTGTGAAGTGCGAGTTTTCTCATTTTAGTGTATGATTAGTAATACCCGACTATAGTAATGCTGTGATAACTCTGTTTACTGCAGCTTTTGCACAGTAATCAGTTACGTTTCTGTACTTATTTGTTATTTTAAAGTCAACTCTGAAATTGCAGTAGCAATGATTGGTTTGATTACTTAGGAGTCTGCATTTTTGTGAAGTACAAGTTTTCTCATTTTAGTGTATGATTAGTAATACCCGACTATAGTGATGCTGTGATAACTCTGATTACTGCAGCTTTTACACTTTTGCGCAGTAATCAGTTATGTTTCTGTACTTATTTCTTATTTTAAAGTCAACTCTGTAATTGCAGTTGCAATGATTGGTTTGATTACTTAGGAGTCTGCATTTTTGTGAAGTGCGAGTTTTCTCATTTTAGTGTATGATTAGTCATACCCGACTATAGTGATGCTGTGATAACTCTGATTACTGCAGCTTTTACACTTTTGCGCAGTAATCAGTTATGTTTCTGTACTTATTTCTTATTTTAAAGTCAACTCTGTAATTGCAGTTGCAATGATTGGTTTGATAACTTAGGAGTCTGCATTTTTGTGAAGTACAAGTTTTCTCATCTTAGTGTATGATTAGTAATACCCGACTATAGTGATGCTGTGATAACTCTGATTACTGCAGCTTTTGCACAGTAATCAGTTACGTTTCTGTACTTATTTTTTATTTTAAAGTCAACTCTGAAATTGCAGTAGCAATGATTGGTTTGATTACTTAGGAGTCTGCATTTTTGTGAAGTACAAGTTTTCTCATTTTAGTGTATGATTAGTAATACCCGACTATAGTAATGCTGTGATAACTCTGAACACTGTAGCTTTTACACGTTTGTGCAATAATCGAAATTATATTCCTTTATGGTTTCTTTATTTTATTTTAAAGTCAACTCTGTAATTGCAGTTGCAATGATTGGTTTGATTACTTAGGAGTCTGCATTTTTGTGAAGTGCGAGTTTTCTCATTTTAGTGTATGATTAGTAATACCCGACTATAGTGATGCTGTGATAACTCTGATTACTGCAGCTTTTGCACAGTAATCAGTTACGTTTCTGTACTTATTTGTTATTTTAAAGTCAACTCTGAAATTGCAGTAGCAATGATTGGTTTGATTACTTAGGAGTCTGCATTTTTGTGAAGTACAAGTTTTCTCATTTTAGTTTATGATTAGTAATACCCGACTATAGTGATGCTGTGATAACTCTGATTACTGCAGCTTTTACACTTTTGCGCAGTAATCAGTTATGTTTCTGTACTTATTTCTTATTTTAAAGTCAACTCTGTAATTGCAGTTGCAATGATTGGTTTGATTACTTAGGAGTCTGCATTTTTGTGAAGTGCGAGTTTTCTCATTTTAGTGTATGATTAGTAATACCCGACGATAGTGATGCTGTGATAACTCTGATTACTGCAGCTTTTGCACAGTAATCAGTTACGTTTCTGTACTTATTTGTTATTTTAAAGTCAACTCTGAAATTGCAGTAGCAATGATTGGTTTGATTACTTAGGAGTCTGCATTTTTGTGAAGTGCGAGTTTTCTCATTTTAGTGTATGATTAGTAATACCCGACTATAGTAATGCTGTGATAACTCTGTTTACTGCAGCTTTTGCACAGTAATCAGTTACGTTTCTGTACTTATTTGTTATTTTAAAGTCAACTCTGAAATTGCAGTAGCAATGATTGGTTTGATTACTTAGGAGTCTGCATTTTTGTGAAGTACAAGTTTTCTCATTTTAGTGTATGATTAGTAATACCCGACTATAGTGATGCTGTGATAACTCTGATTACTGCAGCTTTTACACTTTTGCGCAGTAATCAGTTATGTTTCTGTACTTATTTCTTATTTTAAAGTCAACTCTGTAATTGCAGTTGCAATGATTGGTTTGATAACTTAGGAGTCTGCATTTTTGTGAAGTACAAGTTTTCTCATCTTAGTGTATGATTAGTAATACCCGACTATAGTGATGCTGTGATAACTCTGATTACTGCAGCTTTTGCACAGTAATCAGTTACGTTTCTGTACTTATTTTTTATTTTAAAGTCAACTCTGAAATTGCAGTAGCAATGATTGGTTTGATTACTTAGGAGTCTGCATTTTTGTGAAGTACAAGTTTTCTCATTTTAGTGTATGATTAGTAATACCCGACTATAGTAATGCTGTGATAACTCTGAACACTGTAGCTTTTACACGTTTGTGCAATAATCGAAATTATATTCCTTTATGGTTTCTTTATTTTATTTTAAAGTCAACTCTGTAATTGCAGTTGCAATGATTGGTTTGATTACTTAGGAGTCTGCATTTTTGTGAAGTGCGAGTTTTCTCATTTTAGTGTATGATTAGTAATACCCGACTATAGTGATGCTGTGATAACTCTGATTACTGCAGCTTTTGCACAGTAATCAGTTACGTTTCTGTACTTATTTGTTATTTTAAAGTCAACTCTGAAATTGCAGTAGCAATGATTGGTTTGATTACTTAGGAGTCTGCATTTTTGTGAAGTGCGAGTTTTCTCATTTTAGTGTATGATTAGTAATACCCGACTATAGTAATGCTGTGATAACTCTGATTACTGCAGCTTTTGCACAGTAATCAGTTACGTTTCTGTACTTATTTGTTATTTTAAAGTCAACTCTGTAATTGCAGTTGCAATGATTGGTTTGATTACTTAGGAGTCTGCATTTTTGTGAAGTGCGAGTTTTCTCATTTTAGTGTATGATTAGTAATACCCGACTATATTGATGCTGTGATAACTCTGATTACTGCAGCTTTTACACTTTTGCGCAGTAATCAGTTATGTTTCTGTACTTATTTCTTATTTTAAAGTCAACTCTGTAATTGCAGTTGCAATGATTGGTTTGATTACTTAGGAGTCTGCATTTTTGTGAAGTACAAGTTTTCTCATCTTAGTGTATGATTAGTAATACCCGACTATAGTGATGCTGTGATAACTCTGATTACTGCAGCTTTTGCACAGTAATCAGTTACGTTTCTGTACTTATTTGTTATTTTAAAGTCAACTCTGAAATTGCAGTAGCAATGATTGGTTTGATTACTTAGGAGTCTGCATTTTTGTGAAGTACAAGTTTTCTCATTTTAGTGTATGATTAGTAATACCCGACTATAGTAATGCTGTGATAACTCTGAACACTGTAGCTTTTACACGTTTGTGCAATAATCGAAATTATATTCCTTTATGGTTTCTTTATTTTATTTTAAAGTCAACTCTGTATTTGCAGTTGCAATGATTGGTTTGATTACTTAGGAGTCTGCATTTTTGTGAAGTGCGAGTTTTCTCATTTTAGTGTATGATTAGTAATACCCGACTACAGTGATGCTGTGATAACTCTGATTACTGCAGCTTTTGCACAGTAATCAGTTACGTTTCTGTACTTATTTGTTATTTTAAAGTCAACTCTGAAATTGCAGTAGCAATGATTGGTTTGATTACTTAGGAGTCTGCATTTTTGTGAAGTGCGAGTTTTCTCATTTTAGTGTATGATTAGTAATACCCGACTATAGTGATGCTGTGATAACTCTGATTACTGCAGCTTTTACACTTTTGCGCAGTAATCAGTTATGTTTCTGTACTTATTTCTTATTTTAAAGTCAACTCTGTAATTGCAGTTGCAATGATTGGTTTGATTACTTAGGAGTCTGCATTTTTGTGAAGTACAAGTTTTCTCATCTTAGTGTATGATTAGTAATACCCGACTATAGTGATGCTGTGATAACTCTGATTACTGCAGCTTTTGCACAGTAATCAGTTACGTTTCTGTACTTATTTGTTATTTTAAAGTCAACTCTGAAATTGCAGTAGCAATGATTGGTTTGATTACTTAGGAGTCTGCATTTTTGTGAAGTACGAGTTTTCTCATTTTAGTGTATGATTAGTAATACCCGACTATAGTGATGCTGTGATAACTCTGATTACTGCAGCTTTTGCACAGTAATCAGTTACGTTTCTGTACTTATTTGTTATTTTAAAGTCAACTCTGAAATTGCAGTAGCAATGATTGGTTTGATTACTTAGGAGTCTGCATTTTTGTGAAGTGCGAGTTTTCTCATTTTAGTGTATGATTAGTAATACCCGACTATAGTAATGCTGTGATAACTCTGTTTACTGCAGCTTTTGCACAGTAATCAGTTACGTTTCTGTACTTATTTGTTATTTTAAAGTCAACTCTGAAATTGCAGTAGCAATGATTGGTTTGATTACTTAGGAGTGTGCATTTTTGTGAAGTACAAGTTTTCTCATTTTAGTGTATGATTAGTAATACCCGACTATAGTGATGCTGTGATAACTCTGATTACTGCAGCTTTTACACTTTTGCGCAGTAATCAGTTATGTTTCTGTACTTATTTCTTATTTTAAAGTCAACTCTGTAATTGCAGTTGCAATGATTGGTTTGATTACTTAGGAGTCTGCATTTTTGTGAAGTGCGAGTTTTCTCATTTTAGTGTATGATTAGTCATACCCGACTATAGTGATGCTGTGATAACTCTGATTACTGCAGCTTTTACACTTTTGCGCAGTAATCAGTTATGTTTCTGTACTTATTTCTTATTTTAAAGTCAACTCTGTAATTGCAGTTGCAATGATTGGTTTGATTACTTAGGAGTCTGCATTTTTGTGAAGTACAAGTTTTCTCATCTTAGTGTATGATTAGTAATACCCGACTATAGTGATGCTGTGATAACTCTGATTACTGCAGCTTTTGCACAGTAATCAGTTACGTTTCTGTACTTATTTGTTATTTTAAAGTCAACTCTGAAATTGCAGTAGCAATGATTGGTTTGATTACTTAGGAGTCTGCATTTTTGTGAAGTACAAGTTTTCTCATTTTAGTGTATGATTAGTAATACCCGACTATAGTAATGCTGTGATAACTCTGAACACTGTAGCTTTTACACGTTTGTGCAATAATCGAAATTATATTCCTTTATGGTTTCTTTATTTTATTTTAAAGTCAACTCTGTAATTGCAGTTGCAATGATTGGTTTGATTACTTAGGAGTCTGCATTTTTGTGAAGTGCGAGTTTTCTCATTTTAGTGTATGATTAGTAATACCCGACTATAGTGATGCTGTGATAACTCTGATTACTGCAGCTTTTGCACAGTAATCAGTTACGTTTCTGTACTTATTTGTTATTTTAAAGTCAACTCTGAAATTGCAGTAGCAATGATTGGTTTGATTACTTAGGAGTCTGCATTTTTGTGAAGTGCGAGTTTTCTCATTTTAGTGTATGATTAGTAATACCCGACTATAGTAATGCTGTGATAACTCTGATTACTGCAGCTTTTGCACAGTAATCAGTTACGTTTCTGTACTTATTTGTTATTTTAAAGTCAACTCTGTAATTGCAGTTGCAATGATTGGTTTGATTACTTAGGAGTCTGCATTTTTGTGAAGTACAAGTTTTCTCATCTTAGTGTATGATTAGTAATACCCGACTATAGTGATGCTGTGATAACTCTGATTACTGCAGCTTTTGCACAGTAATCAGTTACGTTTCTGTACTTATTTGTTATTTTAAAGTCAACTCTGAAATTGCAGTAGCAATGATTGGTTTGATTACTTAGGAGTCTGCATTTTTGTGAAGTACAAGTTTTCTCATTTTAGTGTATGATTAGTAATACCCGACTATAGTAATGCTGTGATAACTCTGAACACTGTAGCTTTTACACGTTTGTGCAATAATCGAAATTATATTCCTTTATGGTTTCTTTATTTTATTTTAAAGTCAACTCTGTAATTGCAGTTGCAATGATTGGTTTGATTACTTAGGAGTCTGCATTTTTGTGAAGTGCGAGTTTTCTCATTTTAGTGTATGATTAGTAATACCCGACTACAGTGATGCTGTGATAACTCTGATTACTGCAGCTTTTGCACAGTAATCAGTTACGTTTCTGTACTTATTTGTTATTTTAAAGTCAACTCTGAAATTGCAGTAGCAATGATTGGTTTGATTACTTAGGAGTCTGCATTTTTGTGAAGTGCGAGTTTTCTCATTTTAGTGTATGATTAGTAATACCCGACTATAGTGATGCTGTGATAACTCTGATTACTGCAGCTTTTACACTTTTGCGCAGTAATCAGTTATGTTTCTGTACTTATTTCTTATTTTAAAGTCAACTCTGTAATTGCAGTTGCAATGATTGGTTTGATTACTTAGGAGTCTGCATTTTTGTGAAGTACAAGTTTTCTCATCTTAGTGTATGATTAGTAATACCCGACTATAGTGATGCTGTGATAACTCTGATTACTGCAGCTTTTGCACAGTAATCAGTTACGTTTCTGTACTTATTTGTTATTTTAAAGTCAACTCTGAAATTGCAGTAGCAATGATTGGTTTGATTACTTAGGAGTCTGCATTTTTGTGAAGTACGAGTTTTCTCATTTTAGTGTATGATTAGTAATACCCGACTATAGTGATGCTGTGATAACTATGAACACTGTAGCTTTTACACGTTTGTGCAATAATCGAAATTATATTCCTTTATGGTTTCTTTATTTTATTTTAAAGTCAACTCTGAAATTGCAGTAGCAATGATTGGTTTGATTACTTAGGAGTCTGCATTTTTGTGAAGTACAAGTTTTCTCATTTTAGTGTATGATTAGTAATACCCGACTATAGTGATGCTGTGATAACTCTGATTACTGCAGCTTTTGCACAGTAATCAGTTACGTTTCTGTACTTATTTGTTATTTTAAAGTCAACTCTGAAATTGCAGTAGCAATGATTGGTTTGATTACTTAGGAGTCTGCATTTTTGTGAAGTGCGAGTTTTCTCATTTTAGTGTATGATTAGTAATACCCGACTATAGTGATGCTGTGATAACTCTGATTACTGCAGCTTTTACACTTTTGCGCAGTAATCAGTTATGTTTCTGTACTTATTTCCTATTTTAAAGTCAACTCTGTAATTGCAGTTGCAATGATTGGTTTGATTACTTAGGAGTCTGCATTTTTGTGAAGTACAAGTTTTCTCATTTTAGTGTATGATTAGTAATACCCGACTATAGTGATGCTGTGATAACTCTGATTACTGCAGCTTTTACACTTTTGCGCAGTAATCAGTTATGTTTCTGTACTTATTTCTTATTTTAAAGTCAACTCTGTAATTGCAGTTGCAATGATTGGTTTGATTACTTAGGAGTCTGCATTTTTGTGAAGTACAAGTTTTCTCATTTTAGTGTATGATTAGTAATACCCGACTATAGTGATGCTGTGATAACTCTGATTACTGCAGCTTTTACACTTTTGCGCAGTAATCAGTTATGTTTCTGTACTTATTTCTTATTTTAAAGTCAACTCTGTAATTGCAGTTGCAATGATTGGTTTGATTACTTAGGAGTCTGCATTTTTGTGAAGTACAAGTTTTCTCATCTTAGTGTATGATTAGTAATACCCGACTATAGTGATGCTGTGATAACTCTGATTACTGCAGCTTTTGCACAGTAATCAGTTACGTTTCTGTACTTATTTGTTATTTTAAAGTCAACTCTGTAATTGCAGTTGCAATGATTGGTTTGATTACTTAGGAGTCTGCATTTTTGTGAAGTACAAGTTTTCTCATCTTAGTGTATGATTAGTAATACCCGACTATAGTGATGCTGTGATAACTCTGATTACTGCAGCTTTTGCACAGTAATCAGTTACGTTTCTGTACTTATTTGTTATTTTAAAGTCAACTCTGAAATTGCAGTAGCAATGATTGGTTTGATTACTTAGGAGTCTGCATTTTTGTGAAGTACAAGTTTTCTCATTTTAGTGTATGATTAGTAATACCCGACTATAGTAATGCTGTGATAACTCTGAACACTGTAGCTTTTACACGTTTGTGCAATAATCGAAATTATATTCCTTTATGGTTTCTTTATTTTATTTTAAAGTCAACTCTGTAATTGCAGTTGCAATGATTGGTTTGATTACTTAGGAGTCTGCATTTTTGTGAAGTGCGAGTTTTCTCATTTTAGTGTATGATTAGTAATACCCGACTACAGTGATGCTGTGATAACTCTGATTACTGCAGCTTTTGCACAGTAATCAGTTACGTTTCTGTACTTATTTGTTATTTTAAAGTCAACTCTGAAATTGCAGTAGCAATGATTGGTTTGATTACTTAGGAGTCTGCATTTTTGTGAAGTGCGAGTTTTCTCATTTTAGTGTATGATTAGTAATACCCGACTATAGTGATGCTGTGATAACTCTGATTACTGCAGCTTTTACACTTTTGCGCAGTAATCAGTTATGTTTCTGTACTTATTTCTTATTTTAAAGTCAACTCTGTAATTGCAGTTGCAATGATTGGTTTGATTACTTAGGAGTCTGCATTTTTGTGAAGTACAAGTTTTCTCATCTTAGTGTATGATTAGTAATACCCGACTATAGTGATGCTGTGATAACTCTGATTACTGCAGCTTTTGCACAGTAATCAGTTACGTTTCTGTACTTATTTGTTATTTTAAAGTCAACTCTGAAATTGCAGTAGCAATGATTGGTTTGATTACTTAGGAGTCTGCATTTTTGTGAAGTACGAGTTTTCTCATTTTAGTGTATGATTAGTAATACCCGACTATAGTGATGCTGTGATAACTATGAACACTGTAGCTTTTACACGTTTGTGCAATAATCGAAATTATATTCCTTTATGGTTTCTTTATTTTATTTTAAAGTCAACTCTGAAATTGCAGTAGCAATGATTGGTTTGATTACTTAGGAGTCTGCATTTTTGTGAAGTACAAGTTTACTCATTTTAGTGTATGATTAGTAATACCCGACTATAGTGATGCTGTGATAACTCTGATTACTGCAGCTTTTGCACAGTAATCAGTTACGTTTCTGTACTTATTTGTTATTTTAAAGTCAACTCTGAAATTGCAGTAGCAATGATTGGTTTGATTACTTAGGAGTCTGCATTTTTGTGAAGTGCGAGTTTTCTCATTTTAGTGTATGATTAGTAATACCCGACTATAGTGATGCTGTGATAACTCTGATTACTGCAGCTTTTACACTTTTGCGCAGTAATCAGTTATGTTTCTGTACTTATTTCCTATTTTAAAGTCAACTCTGTAATTGCAGTTGCAATGATTGGTTTGATTACTTAGGAGTCTGCATTTTTGTGAAGTACAAGTTTTCTCATTTTAGTGTATGATTAGTAATACCCGACTATAGTGATGCTGTGATAACTCTGATTACTGCAGCTTTTACACTTTTGCGCAGTAATCAGTTATGTTTCTGTACTTATTTCTTATTTTAAAGTCAACTCTGTAATTGCAGTTGCAATGATTGGTTTGATTACTTAGGAGTCTGCATTTTTGTGAAGTACAAGTTTTCTCATTTTAGTGTATGATTAGTAATACCCGACTATAGTGATGCTGTGATAACTCTGATTACTGCAGCTTTTACACTTTTGCGCAGTAATCAGTTATGTTTCTGTACTTATTTCTTATTTTAAAGTCAACTCTGTAATTGCAGTTGCAATGATTGGTTTGATTACTTAGGAGTCTGCATTTTTGTGAAGTACAAGTTTTCTCATCTTAGTGTATGATTAGTAATACCCGACTATAGTGATGCTGTGATAACTCTGATTACTGCAGCTTTTGCACAGTAATCAGTTACGTTTCTGTACTTATTTGTTATTTTTAAAGTCAACTCTGTAATTGCAGTTGCAATGATTGGTTAATAATAATAATTGGTTTTTGGGGAAAGGAAATGGCGCAGTATCTGTCTCATATATCGTTGGACACCTGAACCGCACCGTAACGGAAGGGATAAAGGAGGGAGTGAAAGAAGAACGGAAGAAGAGGTGCCGTAGTGGAGGGCTCCGGAATAATTTCGACCACCTGGGGATCTTTAACGTGCACTGACATCGCACAGCACACGGGCGCCTTAGCGTTTTTCCTCCATAAAAACGCAGCCGCCGCGGTCTGGTTCGAACCCGGGAACTCCGGATCAGTAGTCGAGCGCCCTAACCACTGAGCCTCCGCGGCGGGTGCAATGATTGGTTTGATTACTTAGGAGTCTGCATTTTTGTGAAGTGCGAGTTTTCTCATTTTAGTGTATGATTAGTAATACCCGACTATAGTGATGCTGTGATAACTCTGATTACTGCAGCTTTTACACTTTTGCGCAGTAATCAGTTATGTTTCTGTACTTATTTCTTATTTTAAAGTCAACTCTGTAATTGCAGTAGCAATGATTGGTTCGATTACTTAGGAGTCTGCATTTTTGTGAAGTACAAGTTTTCTCATTCTAGTGTATGATTAGTAATACCCGACTATAGTGATGCTGTGATAACTCTGATTACTGCAGCTTTTGCACAGTAATCACTGTTACGTTCCTGTATGTATTTCTTATTTTGAAGTCAACTCTGTAATTGCAGTTGCAATGATTGGTTTGATTACTTAGGAGTCTGCATTTTCGTGAAGAACGAGTTTTCTCATTTTAGTGTATGATTAGTAATACCCGACTATAGTGATGCTGTGATAACTCTGATTACTGCAGCTTTTGCACAGTAATCAGTTACGTTTCTGTACTTATTTGTTATTTTAAAGTCAACTCTGTAATTGCAGTTGCAATGATTGGTTAATAATAATAATTGGTTTTTGGGGAAAGGAAATGGCGCAGTATCTGTCTCATATATCGTTGGACACCTGAACCGCACCGTAACGGAAGGGATAAAGGAGGGAGTGAAAGAAGAACGGAAGAAGAGGTGCCGTAGTGGAGGGCTCCGGAATAATTTCGACCACCTGGGGATCTTTAACGTGCACTGACATCGCACAGCACACGGGCGCCTTAGCGTTTTTCCTCCATAAAAACGCAGCCGCCGCGGTCGGGTTCGAACCCGGGAACTCCGGATTAGTAGTCGAGCGCCCTAACCACTGAGCCACTGCGGCGGGTGCAATGATTGGTTTGATTACTTAGGAGTCTGCATTTTTGTGAAGTGCGAGTTTTCTCATTTTAGTGTATGATTAGTAATACCCGACTATAGTGATGCTGTGATAACTCTGATTACTGCAGCTTTTACACTTTTGCGCAGTAATCAGTTGTTTCTGTACTTATTTCTTATTTTAAAGTCAACTCTGTAATTGCAGTTGCAATGATTGGTTTGATTACTTAGGAGTCTGCATTTTTGTGAAGTACAAGTTTTCTCATTTTAGTGTATGATTAGTAATACCCGACTATAGTGATGCTGTGATAACTCTGATTACTGCAGCTTTTACACTTTTGCGCAGTAATCAGTTATGTTTCTGTACTTATTTCTTATTTTAAAGTCAACTCTGTAATTGCAGTTGCAATGATGGTTTGATTACTTAGGAGTCTGCATTTTTGTGAAGTACAAGTTTTCTCATTTTAGTGTATGATTAGTAATACCCGACTATAGTGATGCTGTGATAACTCTGATTACTGCAGCTTTTACACTTTTGCGCAGTAATCAGTTATGTTTCTGTACTTATTTCTTATTTTAAAGTCAACTCTGTAATTGCAGTTGCAATGATTGGTTTGATTACTTAGGAGTCTGCATTTTTGTGAAGTACAAGTTTTCTCATCTTAGTGTATGATTAGTAATACCCGACTATAGTGATGCTGTGATAACTCTGATTACTGCAGCTTTTGCACAGTAATCAGTTACGTTTCTGTACTTATTTGTTATTTTTAAAGTCAACTCTGTAATTGCAGTTGCAATGATTGGTTAATAATAATAATTGGTTTTTGGGGAAAGGAAATGGCGCAGTATCTGTCTCATATATCGTTGGACACCTGAACCGCACCGTAACGGAAGGGATAAAGGAGGGAGTGAAAGAAGAACGGAAGAAGAGGTGCCGTAGTGGAGGGCTCCGGAATAATTTCGACCACCTGGGGATCTTTAACGTGCACTGACATCGCACAGCACACGGGCGCCTTAGCGTTTTTCCTCCATAAAAACGCAGCCGCCGCGGTCGGGTTCGAACCCGGGAACTCCGGATCAGTAGTCGAGCGCGCTAACCACTGAGCCTCCGCGGCGGGTGCAATGATTGGTTTGATTACTTAGGAGTCTGCATTTTTGTGAAGTGCGAGTTTTCTCATTTTAGTGTATGATTAGTAATACCCGACTATAGTGATGCTGTGATAACTCTGATTACTGCAGCTTTTACACTTTTGCGCAGTAATCAGTTATGTTTCTGTACTTATTTCTTATTTTAAAGTCAACTCTGTAATTGCAGTAGCAATGATTGGTTCGATTACTTAGAAGTCTGCATTTTTGTGAAGTACAAGTTTTCTCATTCTAGTGTATGATTAGTAATACCCGACTATAGTGATGCTGTGATAACTCTGATTACTGCAGCTTTTGCACAGTAATCACTGTTACGTTCCTGTATGTATTTCTTATTTTGAAGTCAACTCTGTAATTGCAGTTGCAATGATTGGTTTGATTACTTAGGAGTCTGCATTTTTGTGAAGTGCGAGTTTTCTCATTTTAGTGTATGATTAGTAATACCTGCCTATAGTAATGCTGTGATAACTCTGATTACTGCAGCTTTTGCACAGTAATCAGTTACGTTTCTGTACTTATTTGTTATTTTAAAGTCAACTCTGTAATTGCAGTTGCAATGATTGGTTAATAATAATAATTGGTTTTTGGGGAAAGGAAATGGCGCAGTATCTGTCTCATATATCGTTGGACACCTGAACCGCACCGTAACGGAAGGGATAAAGGAGGGAGTGAAAGAAGAACGGAAGAAGAGGTGCCGTAGTGGAGGGCTCCGGAATAATTTCGACCACCTGGGGATCTTTAACGTGCACTGACATCGCACAGCACACGGGCGCCTTAGCGTTTTTCCTCCATAAAAACGCAGCCGCCGCGGTCGGGTTCGAACCCGGGAACTCCGGATCAGTAGTCGAGCGCCCTAACCACTGAGCCACCGCGGCGGGTGCAATGATTGGTTTGATTACTTAGGAGTCTGCATTTTTGTGAAGTACAAGTTTTCTCATTTTAGTGTATGATTAGTAATACCCGACTATAGTGATGCTGTGATAACTCTGATTACTGCAGCTTTTACACTTTTGCGCAGTAATCAGTTATGTTTCTGTACTTATTTCTTATTTTAAAGTCAACTCTGTAATTGCAGTTGCAATGATTGGTTTGATTACTTAGGAGTCTGCATTTTTGTGAAGTACAAGTTTTCTCATTTTAGTGTATGATTAGTAATACCCGACTATAGTGATGCTGTGATAACTCTGATTACTGCAGCTTTTACACTTTTCCGCAGTAATCAGTTATGTTTCTGTACTTATTTCTTATTTTAAAGTCAACTCTGTAATTGCAGTTGCAATGATTGGTTTGATTACTTAGGAGTCTGCATTTTTGTGAAGTACAAGTTTTCTCATCTTAGTGTATGATTAGTAATACCCGACTATAGTGATGCTGTGATAACTCTGATTACTGCAGCTTTTGCACAGTAATCAGTTACGTTTCTGTACTTATTTGTTATTTTTAAAGTCAACTCTGTAATTGCAGTTGCAATGATTGGTTAATAATAATAATTGGTTTTTGGGGAAAGGAAATGGCGCAGTATCTGTCTCATATATCGTTGGACACCTGAACCGCACCGTAACGGAAGGGATAAAGGAGGGAGTGAAAGAAGAACGGAAGAAGAGGTGCCGTAGTGGAGGGCTCCGGAATAATTTCGACCACCTGTTGATCTTTAACGTGCACTGACATCGCACAGCACACGGGCGCCTTAGCGTTTTTCCTCCATAAAAACGCAGCCGCCGCGGTCGGGTTCGAACCCGGGAACTCCGGATCAGTAGTCGAGCGCCCTAACCACTGAGCCTCCGCGGCGGGTGCAATGATTGGTTTGATTACTTAGGAGTCTGCATTTTTGTGAAGTGCGAGTTTTCTCATTTTAGTGTATGATTAGTAATACCCGACTATAGTGATGCTGTGATAACTCTGATTACTGCAGCTTTTGCACAGTAATCAGTTACGTTTCTGTACTTATTTCTTATTTTAAAGTCAACTCTGTAATTGCAGTAGCAATGATTGGTTCGATTACTTAGGAGTCTGCATTTTTGTGAAGTACAAGTTTTCTCATTCTAGTGTATGATTAGTAATACCCGACTATAGTGATGCTGTGATAACTCTGATTACTGCAGCTTTTGCACAGTAATCAGTTACGTTTCTGTACTTATTTCTTATTTTAAAGTCAACTCTGTAATTGCAGTAGCAATGATTGGTTCGATTACTTAGGAGTCTGCATTTTTGTGAAGTACAAGTTTTCTCATTCTAGTGTATGATTAGTAATACCCGACTATAGTGATGCTGTGATAACTCTGATTACTGCAGCTTTTGCACAGTAATCACTGTTACGTTCCTGTATGTATTTCTTATTTTGAAGTCAACTCTGTAATTGCAGTTGCAATGATTGGTTTGATTACTTAGGAGTCTGCATTTTTGTGAAGTGCGAGTTTTCTCATTTTAGTGTATGATTAGTAATACCTGCCTATAGTAATGCTGTGATAACTCTGATTACTGCAGCTTTTGCACAGTAATCAGTTACGTTTCTGTACTTATTTGTTATTTTAAAGTCAACTCTGTAATTGCAGTTGCAATGATTGGTTAATAATAATAATTGGTTTTTGGGGAAAGGAAATGGCGCAGTATCTGTCTCATATATCGTTGGACACCTGAACCGCACCGTAACGGAAGGGATAAAGGAGGGAGTGAAAGAAGAACGGAAGAAGAGGTGCCGTAGTGGAGGGCTCCGGAATAATTTCGACCACCTGGGGATCTTTAACGTGCACTGACATCGCACAGCACACGGGCGCCTTAGCGTTTTTCCTCCATAAAAACGCAGCCGCCGCGGTCGGGTTCGAACCCGGGAACTCCGGATCAGTAGTCGAGCGCCCTAACCACTGAGCCACCGCGGCGGGTGCAATGATTGGTTTGATTACTTAGGAGTCTGCATTTTTGTGAAGTACAAGTTTTCTCATTTTAGTGTATGATTAGTAATACCCGACTATAGTGATGCTGTGATAACTCTGATTACTGCAGCTTTTACACTTTTGCGCAGTAATCAGTTATGTTTCTGTACTTATTTCTTATTTTAAAGTCAACTCTGTAATTGCAGTTGCAATGATTGGTTTGATTACTTAGGAGTCTGCATTTTTGTGAAGTACAAGTTTTCTCATTTTAGTGTATGATTAGTAATACCCGACTATAGTGATGCTGTGATAACTCTGATTACTGCAGCTTTTACACTTTTGCGCAGTAATCAGTTATGTTTCTGTACTTATTTCTTATTTTAAAGTCAACTCTGTAATTGCAGTTGCAATGATTGGTTTGATTACTTAGGAGTCTGCATTTTTGTGAAGTACAAGTTTTCTCATCTTAGTGTATGATTAGTAATACCCGACTATAGTGATGCTGTGATAACTCTGATTACTGCAGCTTTTGCACAGTAATCAGTTACGTTTCTGTACTTATTTGTTATTTTTAAAGTCAACTCTGTAATTGCAGTTGCAATGATTGGTTAATAATAATAATTGGTTTTTGGGGAAAGGAAATGGCGCAGTATCTGTCTCATATATCGTTGGACACCTGAACCGCACCGTAACGGAAGGGATAAAGGAGGGAGTGAAAGAAGAACGGAAGAAGAGGTGCCGTAGTGGAGGGCTCCGGAATAATTTCGACCACCTGTTGATCTTTAACGTGCACTGACATCGCACAGCACACGGGCGCCTTAGCGTTTTTCCTCCATAAAAACGCAGCCGCCGCGGTCGGGTTCGAACCCGGGAACTCCGGATCAGTAGTCGAGCGCCCTAACCACTGAGCCTCCGCGGCGGGTGCAATGATTGGTTTGATTACTTAGGAGTCTGCATTTTTGTGAAGTGCGAGTTTTCTCATTTTAGTGTATGATTAGTAATACCCGACTATAGTGATGCTGTGATAACTCTGATTACTGCAGCTTTTGCACAGTAATCAGTTACGTTTCTGTACTTATTTCTTATTTTAAAGTCAACTCTGTAATTGCAGTAGCAATGATTGGTTCGATTACTTAGGAGTCTGCATTTTTGTGAAGTACAAGTTTTCTCATTCTAGTGTATGATTAGTAATACCCGACTATAGTGATGCTGTGATAACTCTGATTACTGCAGCTTTTGCACAGTAATCAGTTACGTTTCTGTACTTATTTCTTATTTTAAAGTCAACTCTGTAATTGCAGTAGCAATGATTGGTTCGATTACTTAGGAGTCTGCATTTTTGTGAAGTACAAGTTTTCTCATTCTAGTGTATGATTAGTAATACCCGACTATAGTGATGCTGTGATAACTCTGATTACTGCAGCTTTTGCACAGTAATCACTGTTACGTTCCTGTATGTATTTCTTATTTTGAAGTCAACTCTGTAATTGCAGTAGCAATGATTGGTTCGATTACTTAGGAGTCTGCATTTTTGTGAAGTACAAGTTTTCTCATTCTAGTGTATGATTAGTAATACCCGACTATAGTGATGCTGTGATAACTCTGATTACTGCAGCTTTTGCACAGTAATCAGTTACGTTTCTGTACTTATTTGTTATTTTAAAGTCAACTCTGTAATTGCAGTTGCAATGATTGGTTAATAATAATAATTGGTTTTTGGGGAAAGGAAATGGCGCAGTATCTGTCTCATATATCGTTGGACACCTGAACCGCACCGTAACGGAAGGGATAAAGGAGGGAGTGAAAGAAGAACGGAAGAAGAGGTGCCGTAGTGGAGGGCTCCGGAATAATTTCGACCACCTGGGGATCTTTAACGTGCACTGACATCGCACAGCACACGGGCGCCTTAGCGTTTTTCCTCCATAAAAACGCAGCCGCCGCGGTCGGGTTCGAACCCGGGAACTCCGGATCAGTAGTCGAGCGCCCTAACCACTGAGCCACCGCGGCGGGTGCAATGATTGGTTTGATTACTTAGGAGTCTGCATTTTCGTGAAGTGCGAGTTTTCTCATTTTAGTGTATGATTAGTAATACCCGACTATAGTGATGCTGTGATAACTCTGATTACTGCAGCTTTTACACTTTTGCGCAGTAATCAGTTATGTTTCTGTACTTATTTCTTATTTTAAAGTCAACTCTGTAATTGCAGTAGCAATGATTGGTTCGATTACTTAGGAGTCTGCATTTTTGTGAAGTACAAGTTTTGTCATTCTAGTGTATGATTAGTAATACCCGACTATAGTGATGCTGTGATAACTCTGATTACTGCAGCTTTTGCACAGTAATCACTGTTACGTTCCTGTGTGTATTTCTTATTTTGAAGTCAACTCTGTAATTGCAGTTGCAATGATTGGTTTGATTACTTAGGAGTCTGCATTTTCGTGAAGTACGAGTTTTCTCATTTTAGTGTATGATTAGTAATACCCGACTATAGTGATGCTGTGATAACTCTGATTACTGCAGCTTTTACACTTTTGCGCAGTAATCAGTTATGTTTCTGTACTTATTTCTTATTTTAAAGTCAACTCTGTAATTGCAGTTGCAATGATTGGTTTGATTACTTAGGAGTCTGCATTTTTGTGAAGTACAAGTTTTCTCATTTTAGTGTATGATTAGTAATGCCCGACTTTATTGATTTGATAACTGAATACTGCAGCTTTTACACTTTTGTGCAATAATCAAGGTTATGTTCCTGTATGCATTTTTATTCACAGTCAGCTTTGCCACTGTAGACATTGCAGTGGTCACTTTGAATGCTTACATGTCTGCATTGCTGTGGAGTAAAAGGAGTCTTTAAAGTTTCTCATTTTATTGTGCGCTTAGTGATATCTGACTGCAGTGATGCTGCAATAACTGTGAATGCAGCAGCTTTTACACTTTTGTGCAATCAAGGTTACATTCCGTTATGCATTTTTTATTTATAGTCAGCTTTGCCACTGTAGACATTGCAGTTGCAGTGGTCATTTTAAATGCTTACATGTCCGCATTTTTGTGAAATAAAAGGCGTCTTTAAAGTTTCTAAATTTAGTGTGTGGATACAGTGATCTATTACAATCACAAAGAGAACAGTGTGTTTACAAATTCATTTCTTTCCATCAGAAATACGGGGCGAAGCAAAAAGCTGCAGCAGCAGCTTGACTAGTCATGGCATCTAGCAAGTTACTGCTTTCGAACTCCCTGATTACTGAAGAGGTTGGAAAACATAATGGCATAATGGATTCTTTGCATGGCAATGTAAAGAATGAAGTGTGCAGAGCTTTTATGGTACAAAAATTTAATACACAAGGACATATTCATAAGATGTAGAGGTACATAATCTGAATGCAGAGGCTCACATGCAAAATAAAAGAAAGTCTTCAAATGCAACAAAATAATTTCCCATTATTTACACACACACACACTTGAGGCTGTAAATTATTGATATCCAACAAAGTTCGCTGGGGAAAAAAGACAATGTAATACAGAGAATGCAGATGGTCAAACATAATTGCGCTTTTGAACTGACTGGGGACAACAGGGGCGACACAAGCACTGGTGCGCAAACAGTCAACTGATGTTTATTGCGGTTTGCACACATATGTAAGGGTCACATGTCAAAACATAAATAAAAGAAAACATTGAAAGCAGCAACTTTCCTATCGTATCAACAAGCATAAAAAAAACTCTCCCAGCAGATCGGATATTACTTTTACTTCTTTGATATTACTTTTCCAAGATTTGCTTTTCTTTTTTGGAAAGCAAAAATGAAGGGTCTCTTACACAAGTCCCCACTTTTCACGATTCCAAGCATAAGCTTCCCACAGCTCCCTGATTGTCTTATCTCTGGCATTATGTTTGACCATGTTAACTACCAACTAGCCGAATTTTAAACTCTCTCAATGGAGGTGCATTGCTGCATGGTACTGGTACCCATCTTGTTCAGCGACTTCAGTTACCCTATTACCGTCTCCCTTTTGTCTGTCCAGTACATGAGCACAATCTAGGCAATTTTTGAGCCTAGTACAGGATCACTACCTTCAGGGAGCGATGATATGGCCCTCCTGTTGACATCAACCCCTGATAATGTAACAAGTATAAATCTGATAACTGTTATCAGCGATCACAACCTCCTCAAATTTCAAATTAAAATTCATCTTCATTTTCAACATTTCACAATGTTGACGGTCTTACAGGCAGAAAGCAGTGGGGACAGCTTGACGAGGCCTGAAAGCCGGCGGCAGGCAACAGTGACAGCCGTACAAAAGAAAAGTTCTACATGTTCTGCTGTTTTGAAAAAGACACATTTTATCATAAATGTACAAAAATAAGAGCAGAAGTAAGTGTAAAAAAGACAAGAAGCCATTATACAAAGACTAGCGTATGCATGCACACAAGCTTACAACAAACCCGATCACTGCATTCAAGTCAGACATAAAGCTAAGATTATTATGTTTATAGCACGAAAGCGCAAGTCATTCTAGAAATATTGAACGCAAAACTTTTCGGGTTATTAAAGGAATAAAAGAACTGGGTACATTGAGCTTATTGAGTAGCACTGGCATGTATAGCTTAATGACTGTAGAAGGTAATTTGTTCGGCGGTGTGCAATTTCCCATTTTTCAGGCACGCGTTTTAAAAATATTGCAGCCTAACATTGCACCTGAAAGTGTCAATTAGAATTCTTTATACTTTGCATTACCAAAATGAAACTGGTGGAGGAGACGGTAATTATAAAAGGAGTGAATATTGATTATATGATGCTGACTAAATAGCTCAGCTGAGGGATGTAAATATGATACATTGTTTAAGCAACGTATCGCTTTTTTTTCTATCACTATTCCTTTTCTATCACACCACTTTTTCATTATCAATGAAAAGCAGACCACCTTCTAGAAAAATGCCAGATTATGGCAGATCAAACAATGAAATAATTAATGGTACCATTCTCAGTGGCTTAGTGGTTAAGGCACTCATCTACTAAGCCGGAGTATCCGGGTTCGAACCCGACCGCAGCAGCCGCATTTCAATGGAGGCAAATGCACAAGGCGCCCATGTGCTGTGTGATGTCAGTGCACGTTAAAGAACCCCAGGTGGTCGAAATTATTCCGGAGGCCTTCACTACGGCGTCCCTCATAGCCCGAGTCGCTTTGGGACATTAAACCCTCATAAAAGCATAAAGCTAATGCAAGATGATGATAGACTGTCATCTAAGACAATGGATGAGAAGGAAACATGAAACTACAATTAGTAGTCTGCACTCGACACACACATGGCTGAGCCACTGCCCAAGCCTTACGGCTTGCTGACACCAGGCAGGCTCCACTGCCAGGGCACTTGGCCTTCAGTACTAAAATCTCCAAAAATGTGTTGCGCACAACAGTGGCACCCTGTGCACAGTTGCGTGCCCTCGTCCTCTGCAACTGGAACATTGCAGAGGTAGACGCAGCCTCCCGCCAGGAGCCCTCGTGAACATTTCCGAACGTGTCGGTGCAGTCAGCGTAGCCAGGAGGGCAGTAATAGCTAGCGGAACTGCTCTCCATACAAAGAAAATTATGGAGCACACATGTTGCTTTTACCACACTGTCCACATTTTTGGGCTCGAGGTTGATTTTTCTCTCGAAGATGCGCCACCGAGACACCAAGATGCCGAATGCATTTTCGACACATCTTCTGTAAAAGAAACAATCACAAATTTCCTTGCAAAACTAATATGCGTCTCACTTTTCTCACACCAAGCAAAGCCCTTTTTGTGAGTCAATAGGCTGGTTTTAGCACTTATAAAATATCGCATGCCTGCAAGTCTACGATGCTAACTGGTGACTATGTGAGGCCAGAAACACAGTTAAATTTACTGTTAGGTTCTCACTTGAGTGATACATACCGTGCTCGGCTGAGGCGGTAGTTGAACACCACCTCTTTGGCGTCTGTGCGGCTCCCTGGCAGTGGCCGCATGAAATCTGGGCGCAACTGGAAGGCCTCATCGCCAACGAAAACATGAGGGCACACCTTCTCTGACTTTGGCAGTCGAGCTGCACGACGCAGATTGAGCTTGCCCTCATGCAGACGTTGCCCAATGGGGGAATCTTTAAAGATGCCCCCATCACTGAGTCTTCCAGGTGCGCCCACGTCCACCAGCTGAAAAAGATACTTGCTGTCCACCACGGCCAGCAGAACAATGGAATGGGTACCCTGCGAACAAGTGCGAATACAAACACTAAAGGGGGTCCATAGGTGTCACCAGAGTGAGCAGTAGCAAGTGCGGTGACCTGGCATGTCATCCCACCCTCTACCACGTCCTGATGCTCGCTCTGCACCCACAGCAGTTGACCCTCCCCTCGTACTGAGTTTACTGCTGGAATGTCATGAACTTTGTTTCTTGCAGTGCGTTACAATTATTATTGCAATGCAGTAGTTTTCGCAAAAAAAGACTTTGCCTCCTCAGAATACACACTTGCAATCACGCCACACAAAACACCAGCTCAGTGTGACTGTTTCACAGTCAGATGTGACCCTTTCCGCAATGCTCATTGGGCCTTGACAGCAGTGCAACAAATGGATTACTCCCTTTTTTACATCACAACATACAAATACTTTGCTTTCATACCTTGTAGTTGAAATAAAGGCTTCCAGCATTCTTGGGGCACTTGATTTCAATGTGCTTCCCATCAACGGCTCCCAGGCAGTTCGGAAATTGCCACAGACTCCAGAAGTCTGCAGCAATTTCCCTCCACTCGTTCTCTGTTGGAGCCTGCAATACGGAGGACTAGTGGTTAATGAAAACTGAAATCCCTATATCGTAGCTGTACTGTACTAGAGGGCAAAATTAATTGACACACCTTCATGTAAATTGGAGCAAGCACCTCCCAGAGCACTGTGCATGTCAGATGGATTGCCCGTCTGGCTGTTTCGATCCCCACCCTGAACGCCATTGCGGCATCTTTAATCAGCATTCCTGATGACAGGTACCTGAAAATATAGACAATAACAAGAATTCCATCAAGTTCCAAAATGC
Organism: Amblyomma americanum; assembly: GCF_052857255.1. NCBI lineage: Eukaryota > Metazoa > Arthropoda > Arachnida > Ixodida > Ixodidae > Amblyomma > Amblyomma americanum. Next base: position 140,754,016 of record NC_135503.1, read on the forward strand.
ACGCACACGCGCGCGCGCTGTGCTACTCTGTGAATTATTACAGGCAAGCAATCTCCTGTACAATGTCCCCAAACAAGCATCGTCTGCTCAGAGGCGCTCGTCGCACAGCGTCCCTTCAGAAACAGTACGTCCTTACCGCAGCGTCAGGGCGAGGCGCTCGCCAGACGATATGGGCTCTCTGCACAGCCACTCTTTTGTTAGACGACTTGCAACCATTGAGTGGAGGAGGTTAAATGTCTCCGGGGACATGCGGTAAAACTTGTGGAACAGCGATGCGTCCCCGTCTTGCATCACCTTCATCTGCAAGAATGCATTGAACCATATGCAGTTGCGCTGCTATGATTTCTTCGCCAGGAACAACTTACCGCTGTAAAGAATTCGCTTTCCTCAGCGCGCCGCTCCCAGACTGGTCGAACCCAGTACTTGCGTGTAAGCGCCTTCTTTCTTTTCAAAATTAGGCGCAAACGTAGAGCTGCTACTTTCTGCTGCCACTCCATTTCGATCGGGGAAAAGCGCGCGGGGAAAACAGCCGAAAACAAACTCCACAACCAAGTGCCAAAAAGTTACGTGAGTGTTCAGTTAAACAGTCTACACTCAATGCACAAGCTGCAAACACATTTTATTTTGAATTTCATGCGCAATATTTTAAACCTTGCACATAATGTGACTCTTGTTATAGGCGCAAACAGCGTTGTGGTGTATTATGCCAGCAACACTGATCGTCGTCGCCATTTCGCGTTCGCGTCTGTTCCGCGCATGGAGCTTGGCCGGTGGGCGACGAAGCGAACGCCAGCCGTCGCCGCCGCCGTCGCATTCGCGTTCGGGTGAGTTTTCGCGTACATGGAGTCCAGGCTTTATGTGCTGAGGCATTCATGACCGGGCAACATGGACCGGAATGAAGACGCAGGTGCCTCGACGAGCTCCGGTGCGGGCAGTTCTCCGGAACGCACTCAGCTTTACAGGCGCTAAGCACAGTCTAGTTTCCCGATAAACCACAGCTTTTGCTCTCTAACCAGGTTCAACAGTAGTCTAACGTTTAGAGCCTTAGCTCTACTGGTCGCGTTTCGAGCCTCCGAGTTATGCTGATTCAATGGATATAATCCAAGATGGTGGTCTCCAAGTGGTTGCCATGGTAACCGAGGTGGTTACATAATGAAATAAAATAGCAGTTAAAGAAATTTATTGAAAAACACGAATACATAGCTTTCAAGGATTCATATATGAGTCGAGGAAACGGGGGGCGCCCGGCGTGCTGAGGTAGGGCGGTGCAGGAGGAATAAGTATCGAAATGCAGTCACATCTTATGGGCTTCGTTCATGCAAATTGATATGGAAGGAAACGAAATCAAATTACTGCGAGAGTTCCGGCCACACAGCATATTTAATGCAGTGCACTGGCTGGTCCTTTGGGCTCACATATAAAAGGAGAGATGTAGGCCTGTGATTTCACAAGGAAAACAAAATTAGCTGTGAAAACCTAAATTTGCAACACACACTGTAGATGGGCAGCTGAGAGAAGGTGAGGGGTTCTTGGAATAGCAGGAGAGAGTTACTAGTCGAATACGCAGACAGAAATAATTTAAGGGTCATGAATATCTTCTTCCGCAAACGAGTGAACAGGAAGTGGACCTGGAAGAGCCCCAATGGTGACTAAAAATGAAATCGACTTCATACTAGGCGCTCAGCCTGGCATCGTTCAGGATGTGGACGTCCTCACAAAGGTGCGCTGAGGGACCACAGAATGGCAAGGTCTCGAATTAGCTTAGACTTGAAGAGGGAACGGAAGAAGGTAGTGAAGAAGTCCATTAACGGGATAGTAGTAAGAGGGAAAATGCCGTGTGACGTGCTCAGGGAGAGTGAGGGCGAAGCTTTGTCGTCACTCTGTGCATCCTCGCAGCGAGCGCCCGACGGAGGTAGCAGGGCCGCGGTGCGGCCCCGCAGCCGCTCCTTGCGCCGGAGCCGTGGGCCGCGTATTTTTGATCGCGGCTGTACGTATCTTCAGAATACCATTATTAGAGACCGCCTGACTTCAATGCTCTGATGTGCAAAGCTAGCCCTTCGCGCCCATGGAAGAAGTGCGCAGCGTGTCTGAAGCTAATGAGAAAGCGAATGTTTGTTCGTCTAAATAGTGCTGATGTTATAAAAACGCCTTGCTTCGAACGCCGGCGCACCTTGCAGGCACTGTACGAACGAAAGCAGATCTCCGCTGGTGCACGTCGCGTGTCTCGCCTGTCGGCGCTGCGCGGCTCGCTAGCGGAGACACGGAGGCGGCAAAATCCGCCGCCGCCGTCGGCTACGTGAGCCGGTCGGTTTCGATAAGAGGGGCGCAGCGAGGATGCGCCATGCGGGAAATCGGAGACTGTAAAGAGGGTCATTGTTTGGGATCCATAGCTCTTAGAGGGGCTGCGAAACACTGCTTGAGCGGATGTCGGTTACACTTCAGATGGATTCTTTATGTCACACAGATGCTGAATCAAAAAGAATTACAAGAATCGATGCATAGGAACGGGAGATATTCAACGAAGAATTTTTAAAATACAAGCAAACAAAATGCTGCCCCCAACTGGATTTTCGCGCAGCTTCCTATTCCCATTTCGCTCTCCCAATGACGACACATTGTGCGACCAATCAAAACAGCCTATCTGAGCACGTGGCGGAAGTTTGCGATCCATGGTTGCCTCTTCTCTTTAACTCGTTCAAGCTAATGTTGACAGCGTCGTTTCCCTGTTTACAACAATCACGTGAGCGCAGAGCTGGCCCAGCGACGCTTCGTCGTGCCTAACGGAACGTTGAAAAATTGCCTTCCCCGATTTGTCGGAGCTCGAGCGTGAGATATTGCCACGGAGTGACGACCTGCGCATTATTCCTTATGGGCATACACCGAGAAACTAAGTGACCCGCTCTAGCCTGTCATCCAGCAGTCTGCGTGCCGTTGACGCCGCCGATCATCCACCCACTTTACCGCCGCCCGGTGACCCTCCACAAGCTGACGATGTGCACTGGTAAATGTGAAATGAATGGCTTTTTCCTTTGCATCCTCCCTTGGCACCGAAACGAACGCTTGTGCAATGCATGCAGTGGCTCGATCACATCGATTCCGCCAAGCCGTTCTCAATATGTATGCGTCCCCCGCGAACTTCGTACGATGTACGATGTACGCGGACGGACGGAGATAGGGCTTAGAAAATTAATGCGTTGTGGCCATTGTCACATTCTGAAACGTACTGATGGAGCCACTGTTATGACATTACGTTCATTTTTAACCTAGAAAGTGAAAATGTGTAGAGAAAAAACACTACACTGTGAACATAAAGAAAATGCTACTGCATCCAGGTGTACATGCGGCCATTTTCAAGCCATGCCAACGGCAGCGGAGCGGCTGTGCTGCCGAGACCTGGCGCAGTGCGTAGCCCGTTTGGACGACTGCGTCTGCGAGGATGAATATTTTTTCATCCTCTGTTTGGATACAGAGGCACTGAAAGTCGCATACGGCGACCTTATTGAGAGGGGCAAGGAGCCGGACATGGATATCCACAAGTAGGTATTTCCCGTGCTGCATTAGCTTAGAAAGGCGTTAGCGGTAGTTTGCGCGTTGTGCGCCTAACGTATTCCACATTTTCTTTTGTAATGAGGCCTCGTAACAAAGTATGGCGATACCGCATTTGCTTCAAAAACGAGTGCTGTGAACCAGAAGCAGGCTGAACAGGTTTTCACATTATATGGGGCTTGATCACAGACCCTGCGATTCCGGAACAGCGGGGGCAAGGGAGGTGGTTGCCCCCCCCCCCCCCATTTCTCCACAAGAGGCAGCGCCGCCCCCCCCCCCCCCAAAAAAAAAACAAAAACAAAAAAACTTCCAACTTCTTGCACTCAGATCAGACCACTGACAAACGTTTCAATCTTAGGACGCTATAAATGTAAAGCAGAGTTGGCTGAGCTCGTTGGCGTATAAGCAAGCCTTACGTCTAATTTCAGTAACGTAGATTTCTGCCCCAACAGAAATTGCTGACTGAGCTCGGTTCATGACCATGATTAGTAGCATAGAAAAAATATGGATAAAATTTTAATGCGGTCAATCACTCCTCATGTGTACCTCTATATATATATAAAGTTCCCCATTTCAAGTTTTATATGCATTACAAATACACTTTTGAACAGTGAAGTAGGAAAATATGATCAAAAAGTAAATAAAATTGAACAAACATTTAAATAAAACATGGAATAAATAAAAAAACTGAACAACCCGAAGACTTGCCCCCCACTCAAAAAAAGTTCAGGAGTCCCTGCACAGGCTGGACATTCGCCTACCTTTATAACGCCTAGCTGTTGCTTAGCCATGTGTCGTCAGTTACCTGCCACTAGCTGCCAGGCAGTAGGATGCGCACAAAGAGGCGCAAAGTCCTTCGATGCAAAAAATAGCCAGAGCCTCTGATGGTGTATTTTTGTTTCACTGCTTTAAAGCGCTTTTATCTAAAGCAAGCAAGTTGGTTTTGTTGATGTAATATAAAACGCAAAACCTGGACAATACCTATCTCCAGTTATTAACACAATCTGCAGTATATTTAGTTTTTGTCCAATCACAAAGCTCGCCCTAAGTGATGTCATATCCGCTGCTAAAACCACCACTGCATGGTGACACCGTCAGCGCCACGAATTCGTTTTTGCGAGCTAATTAAGATATTAAAAACCGCAGTATACGCGGTACGACAGGTGCTAATAGCATCACTATGACTCCTTCTATGCAACCAAGAGGCAAAACAATGCACTGAAAATGTGTTTCGGGGCCCTTTTATTCTATCGTGCTTGGTTTGTTGTAGAGTCCTACCCAGCGCGTCTCCCTACCAAGCTACTGAGCGCACGGCGGCTGTCTTTGCCGCGCCGCCTCAGCGTGTCGCTTGCTCTTTTTCGCGCATATGGAGACTTCTCTTTATTCGTCAGGTAGTCTAGCTGCAAAGCAATGCTCTTAAACAGCTAGGTGTTGAGTGTAGAAAAAATTGCGTTTTTTTTTAGCCGGGTTGACGACCTTAACGCTTGACCGCGCTACGATTGTGTCGAGATTTTGCTGTAACCTTTTTTGGGGTTGAACTTGGAAGCTGGAAGAGTGTGGTATGAACTAACATTTTTTTCAACCACGAAATACACGTAACGCTTTGTCCTGTGCACAAGTGTTTTTCGTATCCGGGTATTGCGCGCTTCCAAAAAATATAAATGTGGTTTGGACCTAGAGCACATCCTGCAGATGCATTAGCAAATGAAAGTCCAGTTCATTGTATGATTCTCATTTTTCATTAGGTCTTATACACAGAGAACTATGATATTCGTTTATTTAAATAGCGTATCTCCTCCATACACTGTGCATTTTGATGGTGATTCCTTAATTGTTAGTATGTTAACATTTCTGAAGAGCTGTTGACAGTTTCTTGTATTTGTAGCAGCAGTTAGATTTTTAATTGATGCATTACAATGTTTAGGGTGTGATCCTCTTTACTGACCTCAGCTTTAGTTTCATTTCTTTTCCTAACTGAAGTTACTTTTGGGTTAAGTTTGTCTAGTCTTGTGTTATTGTGATTAATGAATTTTTGCTGGTTTTATGTGGGCACTTGTGTCAGAGCCCAAGTGTAGCTCTTGTTGCCTCAAACTAATAATTCACATATCTTTAAGGAATCGAAAGAATCACTCAAGTGTCCAGTTCCCGGCAAGTTCGCTACAATATGCTGGATCCCATTGCAGTGATATGTGCTTTGCTGCTTTATGGAGCTACTGCTGGATGGAAAGTGCTTTCTATAGGCATGGATTCAGTTGCTTACTTCCTGCATTCAGCGAATCACTAACTCATTCAGTTTTTGCAGTGCAAAGTTCGTTAGCCGCTATTGCTTGTGTAGGTCATTGTCACTTTTTATTAAAAAAAAAATATGGAGAAACCAGGTTCATCGCTAATGCCTGCGTTTTAGGCAGATTCCTATGGAGGCAGCAGTGCGGGTGGGACTAAGCATTGTTACCCGGTGTAGTTGGTTCTCTAGAAGTTGTAATGTATCTCCTGAGGTATTTTTTGCTACGTTGCGGTAGCAGGAGCCTCAATTTATGCTCCCTTGCTGGAGGCAATATTATATATGGCTTCCATGTGATATCAGTGGTACCATGCTGGGCACCTATGAAGCTTTCACAGTGCAGTTGGGAGCAAACTGATTAGACGAAAGAACAGGAATTTGCCACTCTTTTGGCCCACTGCTATGGCAGTCAGTGTTTTGTAGGTACAATCATATACTGTTAAGTAGGATGCCTGCATTTTTTCTGAGGTTACTGTACATGTTGAAGGACCCCAAGGAATGGAAAATAATGCGAAGCTCTATACTGTAGCCTGCCTTACGGGTCAATGTTTATTAGGCCTGAGGAATCTAACTTTTTCGCATGAGACCGCACACTGTTCACACAATTTAGCACTGTTTGGGAGCAGAACGGCAATACAGCGATGATACTTATCCAGGAGTAGGTGGGGGGGGGGGGGTGCAGTGTGGATGCTTGCAGGACCACTGATACTCATCGAAATGCCTACCTTGTACTTATTGTGTAGTAGATTGTGAACCATGTGTGTGCCGTTTTTAATGGCGGTCTTCTATCATATTTGATACGGAATTCTTAGAGGGGAGAGACATTTCGGGCTGAAATTTCCAGTCATGACTTGTGATGTTCTAACTTGACTGGTAATGCCACGCAAACCAAGTAGTTGGAATTATTTTTGTTTGGCCTTTTCTTAGTGTGTTTTTTTAGTAGTGTGTTGCTTTTTAGGGTTGTTTAAATATCTGTGTGTGTGTCCGTCTACTTGACTGTTTGATTTTCACATAAAGTTTCAGAGGCATATTTCTTTTTTTGATTCCCTCGTTTTTGGGAGCGCCTTACCATTGCTCTGTTGCTCATTGTGGTCAAAAAGGAAAGATGCATATGTATGGCTGTACATATTGACATACGCGTCTCCCATAGCCTGAGTCGCTTTGGGACGTTAAACCCACATAAACCAAACATATTTACATTCACGGTTAAAGATTGGTTTATCTTGATGGGAGGGGTAATTTAAATTATGAACTGTTAGCTAGAAGAAATGTCTCCCTGAGGACAAATAGTGTGGTGAACACGAGCATGCATGCACAGATTCTGTCACGTGCTTTCTCTTTTTTTATGTTGCTTAAGGCATTAGCATCCGTGTATTACCACGTGTGTTCACCTACAACTGCTAACTAAAAATAGTTACAATTTTTTCTCTAATTCGGTTTCGCTTCTAAATGATCTAAAAATAGTTGTCACATCCAGGTATAGTATCGTTAACTTGTGGCATCAAAAAAAGCAGTATAATCGCTGCATCTTAATTCGTTGTCATTGCAGCTGTTGAGGCAGGCTGACTTTAGTATCATGTTAAATGGAATCAGGCACGGATTGTTGATGTTTTTTGGTACCTCATGTGATATATCATAAACGCCTGTTGAAACCATGACATCATTAAAGAAACATTTAATTATAAGTTATTCTTCAGCCTGAAGACAAAATGCAGTTACCTGTATGCACTAATCGGTTTCATATCATTACGAGGGAATGAGCATGCAACCAAATGTTTGGTATTAAACTCCTTGCTGCTGGCAAGAATTTGCACGTTTCTGTTCAGACATGTTTTTCTGGGGTCTGCTATACATTAGTATCTCACAACTAATGGTTTTTTATATTGCTTTTAATTGTACATTTTGACATTGCTTTTAGTAGGAGATTTTTCTTTTGGCGCTCCTCATAGTTTTGAGGCTACTATAGCAAAGCTCTTTTTAGTGCAGAATGTCAACTGGCTTATAAAAATCATTTTGTCGCAATGATTTGCTAGTGACCCCTCTTGCATTGGTTTTGTTGCTGGAATTGGTGCAGAAACATGAATTAGAAAGAAGTGTTTAAGCTACCTTTAATACCAAACCGTTTGCTTGGCTGGGGCAGCAACAATCATTCTTCCATAATGTAGCATCAGTATTATGAGGACCGTATTTTAGTTTTATGATCTTGTATGTAGTTATTGTTTCAAAAGCAACATGCCCTGTTCCTATTCATTTCATTTTATTTTCTCAAATTTTTCCGCTCTATGTTTGGTTGGCAGATAATGTTGCACTTCCCATCAGTCTTCTAGTAATGCAGACAGTTGACATAGTTGATAAACACATTTGAAAACAATGCAGAAACATGGGTTAATGTAGAGAGCAGAAAAATTAAGTGCAGCCTTGCCAGCAACCTCTCTTGGAAAGCTTTCCAACTAAGCCTTCCAATCATAAACGGTATATGAACGCCATCATGGCTGGCCTGTAGAATTACGTGCTGTTGTGTTGGCCGCTGTGTCATAGTGCGGGCTAAACACTGCGCAAGCGCGAAGTCTTCTTCCTATCTCGCCATGTCTCCTTTCCATTCCCTCTCCCCCTATTGCTATATAACCATCCTCGGTTTACAATAAACGTCGGTTGTTACCTGTCTCGTTCACAGGCGTGTACGCTCGTTTCGTTCCTGCCGTGGCCTATGTACCTGCCGTGCCGTGTATGTTCCTGCCGTGGCCGTGTATGCCACGGCTATACTACACATGCAAAAATTATACAAATTTTCTGCACCCCACCAGACTATGAAGGTGTAGTGTTTGGCGTGACATGCTGCTTTTTGGCTCACGGACAGCTGACAAATGCACAAAAACCAGAGAATTTGCAGAGCACCATGGTAAAAACATTCACTTTACACTTCTTTGCTACCCTTTTGTATTATGTGACATTGTGAACACTCTCATTAGTGTGCATATTGCAATGATTAGGCAGACAAAAGACTGTTTGATGCGCCAAAAACACTGCACCTGACTATTCCCCTGCACTATGGGTGGAGTATACTAGGTGTTACAGGGAAGACTAATTTTCAAAAATATGATTTTTGGGGTAAAAATATGGGTTTTGCAGCATGGTACTGCCAGCATTCGCACAGCAGAAAACCGGTGAGTCATCTTACGTTGCAAGCTGGTAAATTAATTTCTAATAATTATTCTTTTAATTATTTGGCTGTTTCAACTAGTTACATGCACTGGAGGGGTTGCTTTGCCTGCATGCTCTTCAAATGCGCTTGTATTTTGGCACGATGCACCCAAAATTTGTTGAGCCACAGCGCCGAGAGTAATCGCGTTTTCAAAATTCTAACAACTGATATGGAAGTTACTAACGACTGGCTACAAATCTCTAATTGCAACCAGGTGCCTAACTCTAATAGTTTAAATACTGAAAGTTAGTTAACCATCTTACCAGTTAAAATGATTCTCCAGTTTTCTGGCCTCCGTCAACAGTGGCAATACCATGCTGCAAAAGCCATATTTTTACCTCAGAAATGCTATTACTTAGTCTTCCCTATAACACCCGGTATAAAACGCCTGTGAGTTTGTATCTAACAACCACTCCATTTGTGGACAAAGTCTGTCCGGTGACCATACTGCTTTATCATAAATGACTCGTCTTGCATCTTCCGTTCGTGACCTGCTAATCTTATATTTCTTTCATGCAGCATTGAGAAAGAAATATCTTAGTCTGCATTTTTCACTGCGGTGCTGTATCGTGACATCTCCATTGGCCCTGCCAGCCTGTTCAGGTAAGGGGGAACTCGGAGCATCACCTTTCTTTATTTAAGCCAATAATGGTTGCTGCAAGTGACTCAGTGGTGTATCGACGAAACTATTCTGTGGGAATTTCGCATTGTGGTGTGTTTAGACAGCGGCAGTTAGTAAAGTCATCTCTTGGTTTGCGTTCACCTGACGTTCAGCTTGGTTATTCTCTTCACAGTGGTCTCTACCATGGAAATGGAAATTGCACAGATGGCTTCATAAATTTATATTCTGAAAAAGGCTCTTTGTACAAAATCTTGCAGGCCTGCTTACATAATCAATATGACACAGTTAAAAGCCCTGAATTATTAATATTACAGTGCATAACAGTTCTGACAATTCCTGGTTAGTTTGCTTGTTTTGTGCAATAAACATGGGAGCAGAAGGTTTTAGTGGACAGTCTGTGACAACAAATATTAATTTTGAAAGTGAAATTTTTGCAAGTAGTGCCAAAATATTGACTAGCAAGTCAGCCCTTTATAACAACTCGGGAATGAAAGGTCAGTCAGCTTTCTTTACCACGCTAACTAACCACTGTTCCCTCACATATGCTGACATATTTAGTTACAAAAAAGTTGGAAGGCATGCAGCTTGGACACATTACGCAGTAAGTATTTCATGCAATAATCTGCATACAGCTACTATTCGATGTAATTGACGATCTTGCTAGCACTGGGAATGGTCTTCGCTGCTAGGAAATAGACCAAGCCGATGCATGAAAGTCGTGATAAGTGGTAGGTTTTCTTCTGATCATTATCAGTTATTTTTTTCTGGAAATTTTACCTTGTATGCAGCATTAGTCCGAATAGGTGCACCGCATCGTGTCTGCTTCTGGGCCATGAGCAGTAGTTTGTTTTTCATCCCAGCCTTCCATATGTGTGTGAGGTGAAAGAAACTTTTAATCACACCTGTCTGAAGCTTGGGATTCCCTAAGGTGATAGTGAACTCTATTACAAGGCTTACAATTCAATTCCTTTGCCTGTATGTTTTTCATAAAGCGAGTGGTTTATCAGTGTACGAAAAGGATATTAAATACGATACAAGGTCAGATTTATGGGTTGACACACATGATGCTGGAAGATGTACCGACTGTGCTTCGTGTAGCTTTATTCTTAGTGAAATTGGAGTAGAGTACGATTCTTCAGTAGAAAATTTCTTGCATAGGGTTATATGGGACACCTCTCCCCTCCTTTAAATCCACATGGCACATTGCCTTCAGTGCATGCCGCAGGACAGCTCCTGTTGATTTTATATGTGCCCGTGGCCTTTTATAATAGGGCAATAATTTGACAGTTTCTCATGTTCTTACTGCTAAAGACATTTTGTTCCCCCGATTGGCAGTATTTTTTAAGTCAATGGAGTATTATGCTTATATGTGACTGCTCCAGTTTTCTTTTTTTTGTGCATGAGTATGAATGTAAGAATAATTTATTTCAAGATCATTTGGAGGAGCCTTTTTTTGCAGCAGTGGCACATTTGGCTTTTAGTAATGACGGCAAATGCAGAGAGAAGCTGATTCATTTTTTACACATCATCTACTTGTTTTTGGTACTCAGCGTTGTTAAGGTTATATGCCACAGTGTGATTATTGTGGTTGTTGTTGCTTTTTATTCTTCCTGCAAAACTAAGTCCTGGGTATTAGTTTTGCACTAAGTACTGAGAAGCTAACTAAAGAAATGCGACATGTAAGCCAGCTTTCTGCTTGTGCCAGTAAAACACTTCATAAATATGTGTGCAATGTACTTAGCACAGCCGAGTTCTGGACCAGGTGGTGCAGCATCACGGTCGAAATGCGCAAGTATAGAGGACGAAGAAAAGGCAATTTCTAACTAAGAGTTGAAATTTTGTGAACAGCCTTCCGAAGTACCCTCACCGGCAGATTTATTGGGAGAGATCAAGTGGTGCTTTTCTCAGGTAAATAAGAACTGTCAAAATGCAGATTAATGAATGCACTCTGTATCAAGGAAGCTAAAAAGTCGGAAACCACACTTCTGAACATACACTGTACACCATTTAAGTTTACCGGGTATTGAATAGTTTGAACTTTTTCTGAAGAAGGGTGATGCCCATTTAAATTCATGGCTTGCATATTAGTGATGCCATAGACTTTTGCTGGTCAGAATATTTTTCGTGCTTTCATTGACATCAGCATTGCTCAACTGGGACACCTGCTATTCGTTTTACAGTGTGTTGAAAGGTGTATTGCTTTTCAGATGACTGGTTAGCCCATTGTAAAAATATCCACATCTAAGAGCACTGTTGTAAATGTGGTCACTGTGCAACTATCAAATCTAGAACCATGATTTGCGCTAAAGATGCAATTTGTGACTTCATCTAGAAATGGTACACAGGTAGGGCAATTTGTACGAGGCTGCGAAGGCTCTGCCCTTTCTACCCCTTTTCTATTGTTTGAGGTTAGTGGACGCAGCGCAATAGCGTGTTTTTTTCTATTGTGGTAGTTAATATCAGTGGGCACACTCGTGCAAAATTTCAAGTCCTATGCAGCGGCTGTGAGAACCAATACAAAGTGATGCTTTCCTAAGCATTGTGCTAATGCCAGTTTTTCTATAGGTTCTCTGGTAGTTGTAGGTTATGTGTAGGGCAGATTTCACTGTCAGGAGGTAAAGCCTATTGCATTTATGTGCATTTTCTGCTGTACTGAGGAGTTTCCTGCTTTATATCGGTTTTCTGTTTTTTTTGCACTCTTTTTTTACCTTTGTGGAGTGTTCATGGTTAGCTATTGCTCTAGAATCCACAAAATAGGAGCTTATCTTTAAAATGATTTTTTTTATGAACATCTGTCATACCTGCCGCGGTGCCTCAGTGGTTAGGTGCTCGGCTACTGAGCCGGAGTACCCGGGTTCGAACTCGACCGTGGCGGCAGTGTTTCGATAGAGGCGAAAAGCAAAGGCGCCCGTGTGCTGTGCGATGCCCGTGCACGTTAATGATCTCCAGGTGGTCGAAATTATTCTGGAGCCCTCCGGCACCTCTTTCTTCCTTTCTTCTCTCAGTGCCTCTTTCCCATATGGCACGGTTCACGTGTGAGCTCAGATGTGAGACAGATACTGCGCCATTTCCTTTCCCCAACAACCAATTTTCATTTTAATTTCATCTGTCATCCTGCCACTGTGCTAATTGGATCATGTGTTTAAAAAAAAGCCTAGAGATTATTATGGCCTTATTTGTACAAATAGGCTAAATGCTATCTATATTGAGGTACTAATTGTATTCATGTGTACACACAAATTTGTTGCGTGCTGCTACAAATGAAAGTACGGGCTTACACGTTGCCATTGCAATCTTTATTTTTGCAGCGTGCTAGAACAAGTTTTTTTGAGACAAAACCTGTGCCGGGACCAGGCACCTTACTAAGCAGGTGAGGATAAATAGGGATAAGGATGGCCTGCGTGACGTAAAGGAAGTTGTGCAAGCTCCAACTCCGCACATTTTTTATCTACCATCAGTGTCATCCTTACTGTGTCACACTGCGGGACAAAGGCATCTCCCATATTGCTCCAGTTGTCATGCTCTGAGCCAGCTACTGCCATTTAGTTTTCGCTAAATTCCTAATCTCATCCAGCCACCTGACGATGCCCTCTGCGGCACCTTCCTTCTCTTGAAAAGCACTCCGTTACCTTAAAGGGGACTTCTGTTTGTTTTTGTCATTTTCTCAGAAAGTGAATTTTGACTCTTGTCTATTTTGTGAATGTAATATCTCAACACTTTTTGAAGATAGAGCAATAATCTTTTTCAGTGTAAAGAGAAATGTATGGAGACCACAATGTTGCAAAGAGTTTTCTTGTTGCTTTGAAATTTTTTGGAACAGCACTTTGTATTATTACTTCTGTCGCCATGTTTTGACCTTTGAAATTCAATGTGCATTAAAGTAAAAAATATTCATCCAGTCAAAAATCTGTTTAATACATTGTGTTTCTTATCCTTTGTGCTATCTAGCAATGTATTAGTAACAGGTTTTTGTGAGTGGCTATTTTCTATTGTTTTCACACATTTTAGAGCACTCTTTGTAGTTAATGTAAGAACTGATTAGTTCTCAGAAAAAGTAATTTCATTTTTGGAGTAAGAACGAAAAATTGCAGAAGCATGCGAAGTTTCATTATATTAGTTGAAAAGTAAAGAAAATGGTTGAGGCACTATGTGCCAGATGTCGAATTCATCCACACCTTTGGCTTCATCAATAGTGTCCTAATAACTTGAGCTACTATAGATAGTATCTGTATAGTTCTCCAGCTACATTGACTATCTTTCAATGTTCGTAATGGCACTGCCGTTCTTGCCTTTTACGGTGTACGTATAACTTTTCTCATTTCTAGAAGCATGGCAGATCAGGCTAGTTGGTGCAGGTATGTCATATTTTGAAGTGCAGGAATGACACGGATAGAGAAAAAGTGTTGTACTGTTTCTCCAAGAAAAACAACCTTCTCAGTTTGGATGACCTCTTTGTGATTAAAAACTCTGTGCAAGTGTTAGGTTTGGTTGTGTCCATGCTGAAAGAACCTTCAAGCTTTCTCAATAGCCATCAGAGACTTATATTATTCAATCCCGCATGCCTCTCTACTAGCATATGTTGAGGACAGCATAGAGCACTTCGGTTTCATGGCGTTCAAAAACAAAGCCGGAGTTTCGTGCACCGAATTTTTAGAACATTTATTTTATCCCAAAAGCACCTTCTTTACCAGGAATGATAAGCCCTTCCTACAGAAGGAAGGAGTGTGCATTGCCTCCAGTTTAACACCTGTTCTAAAAAAAAGTGCTCATCTGTGTCAGTCTGTTCCTGCGTCTGTGTTTTACTTCCGCTTCAGAATATGTGATTCCGAAATCTAATTGGCTCTTGACAACTTTTAGGCCACATTCCTTGTTTAGAGCCAGCTCCAGAGCTTTTTTGTTGATCTCGTTCTTATTTGTTAGCTTCTATACCTCTGCCAATTTTATCTATGGACTTAATGAACTTCATGGCTTGTGCCTCTTAATCAGGTCTTTCATCCCATGAAAGAGCTACCAAAATCATGCCTAGCTACCCTACCTCCTACTTTTGCACACAACCTGTAATGATATTTGAGATATTATTTATTTCAATACAAGATGACTGTCCTGGTTAAAGCAGAATAGGAGTTTCCTAGAGAGATCTTGAATTCACCTGTTTATTCTGCACTAATTTTCTGCAGTCCGTAATTCTGGTTCCAATTTGCCCGTTTGCAGAAGGTATTCAAGATTCAGACTATTCTGCGAATTCTACTGGTAGCTACCATGTACTGGTCTTGGAACCTATGCCAATTCCCTGGCAGTCTGGGTTTCTTGCCTACCTTTGTATTGAAGTCATTCACCAGTAGAGTTGATTAGTTTTTTACCTTACTCCTTTCCAATTCCATTTCATCATAAATGTTTCAGTCATCTTCTCGTCATGACTGGATGGAAGTGCATAGGCCTGTACTACCTTCACTCTTGCCCATTAGTAGAAAATGTGGGATGTACTATGACAAGAAAACCTGAGTATATCTTTACGTTCACAAAGCAGCTTTTGCCATCATGTGCAACTGCACAATTTAGGGCCTCCATATACCTCTGCCATGTACCACCACCATACACTGCCTCCACCAGCCTTAAACAGCTCTCCTGGCCTTTCGGAAGCTGGTAGAAGTGGTTTGCTCTGGCAGTACATGATAAAGCTATGCTGAAACAGTTGGAAATTGAAATTGCAGGAAAACTGCACATCCTTTATGAAGCAGACTGTTCAGCCAGTTTGAAAATTGAAAGTTCAGGAAAAGACAAGGGATCGCAGAGCCATACAGGACCTTTTTGAGGAAAAGCAATGGCACATAGCTGTCTCACTGCTCAGTGGACACCTCAATGGCACTCTGAGGATATGGGCTGAAAGAAGAACAAGAGAAATATGCTGTAGGGAGGGCTTCTGAATACATTTGAACTACCTAGATATTTAATGTGCACTGACATAGCACAGCACACTGGCACCTTTTGCGTGTTGCCTCCATCAAATGGCCTGGATTGCACTCAGGTCGCCTGGCTCAGTAGTTGAGTGCTCTAACTAAACATGCAATGCTTACAGCTAGGCTTATTCAAAGCCTTTTCGGTCAATTGCCCACCTGCAGAATTGCAGTCAGCATCAGCTCTGGCAGTGTGATCACCAAAGGGAGAACAAATGAAGCAAAACAAAACTTCCAGTCGAAAGAAGGAGGTCACATATGTTAATCATTTTTTATAATGTTTGCAGGTTTTCATTTTAATAACTAAGAGATATGTGGGTTTGGTTTGTATAGGTGAATTGTACAGAAGGCACATATTATGTACTTGATAGAGCTCAAGATTTATACCCTTAACTAAAATTAATTAGTCAACTTTTTATTTTTGATTGGGGCAAGATTATATTGCAGAATTAAGGGCTGTGAACATTGAAGGTGAGCACAGTTTTAAATTTTCTTAATGTGCAGTACGGTTTGAGATACTGAGCTTCTGAAGTGAACATTTAAAAACTCGTTAATTTTGCTTTCCTATGTTGTGCATTTATAAAATAGCATTGCTTGCATTTGTAGCGCCACAGGTTGTGTATTTTGTGATGTAGAAGTAGCCAGCCTGCAGCAGCACCATTCTATATATGTGCAACATTAAAGCACGTAAACTAGGTTATCTTTGAGGTGCTATTTTTTACTGTTGATATTTCGCACCACATTGCAACTGGGCTCACCTATGGTGCCAGCGTTCAGTTTTTCAATAGAATCCCACCCTCTAATTGAATAAATAAAAAGGTGACTGGACATTTTTAATTGTGTATTTCTTGAGCTACATCATGTACTGAATGTCCACAATGCTGTCCCAATCAGCCAGTGTACATTCATCGGATGTCCAAAGTATGTCCTTCGTTGGGTATACGTATATCCATGGGAGATCCGCGGACGTCCAACGGCCCTCGCACGGTCCTCAAACGAAGGTACAAACATAATTATTTAGACCGCCGACAGACATCCATCTCGGAATTCTGCCGCCGGACCTTCTGAGGATATTAAAGCGGAAATTTGGGCTAGTTGAAAATCATTCACAATCATATTTTTTAACGCTTGTTTTGACACGAGGACAGAGTAACACATGCACAGGACAGACGCTAGCGTCTATCCTGTGCGTACGTGTTACTCTGTCCTCGTGTGAAAACAAGCGCTAGCAAATATGATTGCTTCTGAGGATATTCGCAGCTAACTTCTTCTCCACCATCATGCAGCAAGCCAGAACTAATACCACCAATTACATCTCGCAGGGCCGATGGGTTTATTAAAAGCCCGCAGAATGTCAGAAAACGGACCTACGCCTTGCCGTATCATATGCATGAATCTGTAAAGCAATCAATGACCAAACCAAAATGGCAAAGCATATCAAATTCGGGCTGGTTTTATTAATGACATAAATGCCGTCTTCACTTTTCACAGAAGTTATTCAAGCTGGCCGCAGAAACGGTTTACGCAGCAGGAAGGAGACTGTACAGAACATCGATGAATTTGTAGCCAAACTGGAGGCGTTTTCAGCAGAAGACAGTGCACATATTTTAATTTCGGAATATGTCATTAAATCAAGTGAACATAACAGATCACATTCAATTCTATGCAATAACTCCACAGTGCCCACATCTGTAGCTGTGAGGCCAAGTTTACATCTTAAGCAACTGCTAAGCAACAGAGGTGAGAATATTTCTTGAAATGCAAAATAATTTGCTTCACCAAAAAGCACTGCAAAAACAAGACAAATATACCCAATTAGAAAGAGTTTTATACTAGTTCATGAAAAATGCGTTTACAACACTACAGCTACTCCCACAGGCAGTCACATCCATATGCCTAAAAATTCACCTGTGAGAGTAGGGATCCTTACCACACAGCTGCTATCTACCCGTTAACTACGCACGTTGGGCACAAGGTACACTCATAGAGTAAGTTTGCGGGATGTGGATTTCCAGAAAAATGTTTAGTTTTGCATTGCCTCCCTGCGCAGTCAGCAGAAATTTGTTCAAAAAGATCGAATATTTTCCCTCAGGATTCTAGGCTTTTGATAAATTGCTTTGGCTAACAGCACAGAGGAATTTTTTCCACGAATTCTCATCCCGCCAATTTTTATCCATCCCTGCACAAGTACACTGCACTTCAGCTAGATACCCTTCGCAAAGAAAAACAAAGTATTCGTTATGTCAGAGAAGGAAACTTGCACTGCAGTTCAAGCTTACCTGAAGGCTCCTGCTGTACACTGCAGGTAATATATAGATGCTAGCTTAGGCCAGTCAAGTCCACACTGCATCGGAAAAAAAGAGTTTCGGAGAGTAACTTATACCGCACTTTGTCAACAATGCAGCAACAATGCAGTTCAATCTCTGTCATAACTACTGTGCTCACAAGGTTCGATGATGGATCACGCATTGGGGCACCGACAGAATATTTGATGATCAACAGCTGCACAGGAGTAACGAAGAGGAGTCTGCTCACAATCCAGGAACGTGTACCTCTAGGGGTGCCATATATGGCCCTGCTACCTAGCTCAGCATTGAGTCCTGCGAGCATAAACATGTTTGACAAAGCTGCACCAAGTCCTTGCTGCACCAACGCACTGCATGATCTCATTGCACTCAGTTCTCAGTGATTGGGAAATAAGTGAAAAATGTGTGACTGAAGTTCGCACATTTAACAAAACACTTGAGCTTTCCTATAATTGGCTTATTGGGAAAATAAATTCTCGCAGTATCTGTCTCGTATATCGTTGAACACCTGAACAACGCCGTAAGGAAAAGGATAAAGGAGGAAGTGAAAGAAAAAAGCAAGAAATAGGTGCCGTAGTGGAGGGCTCTGGAATAATTTTGACCACATGGGGATCTTTAACGTGCACTGACATCGCACAGCACACGGGCGCCTTAGCGTTTTGCCTCCATAAAAACGCAGCCGCCGCGGTCGGGTACGAACCCGGTTACTCCGGCTAGTAGCCGAGAGCGCTAACCACTGATCCACGGTGGCGGGTTTCTTACGAAGAAAAATTTAATTTTGAGAAAGACAAAATTCACCGCCAACACTCTCTCATGTTCGACTTCACCATTAGTTATAGGAGGTTTGAGTCTTTACATTAGTGTGCTACTGCAAAGCTACTACAAAGCCACTGCAGAGTGCAAAGTACAGTGCAGTAGATGGTTGGAGACTTCAATTCGGCAAGACTAATGAAACAAGTTGACAAGCTGTGAAGGTAGGCGACTTTTATATTTTCATGCTACCTGTGCTTTCCATGTGGCATAATTTAGGCACCAATACGCTCTGCAGGCAGGACACATCCACACAAGGGCAATAGGAAAATAAGAAAAACTCAGTCGCGAAACAGTGCAAAACACACACCGTCCTGACGCTGTTTTTCGCGCTTTCTGTTTCATCGCAGTTATGAAAAATTCCCTTAAGATTCACTCCATGTAGCTACACTCTGTCTTAACTTTTTTAGAAGTGTAGAGCAAAAGACAGCCGCGACGCAGTGGCTTCCGGAGCTTTGAGTTAGACACGCGAACGCGAGGAAACGTTTGCTGCAGCTATTGCATCGTGCTTGCAACATCCACTTCAGTGCAAACAAGTTGTGCAATAGAGAATAACGGCGTTAATGCGCTTCATTAATCCCACAGTAAAATAATGAAAGTAATATTCAAGCACAGTTACCTACTTCGGAATTGATAGCACCAGGCTGCAGGCCGCTTCTTTCATCCGAAGCAACAAAGCATCTTTGTCTCAGCAAGGGCACGACACCGGAGCTTTTTCGCGAGAACTTCACGTGCAAAAGAATGTCTTTTCGAGCGCGTAGGTGACACGTCACATTTGTAGCACAGCCAAGCAACAACAGAACAAACAAACCGCACATTGCAGCAAAAGTAAAGGTTGAAAAGAGCACCACGCCACGAAAGCCAATGAGCCGATCGCGCCGCAGCTGTTGATGGACGGATTTAATTCTATCGACTTTTAGGCCTGTCGACTTTTTTGTTCAGTCGTTTAGCTGGTTTAGTTCGCGCGGACAGCTGCATGCATGGCTGCATGCCTCAGCTCGAAGGATTGGAAAAGGGCGTTATTTATGACCACTGGCGGCAGAAAGTCGTGAATTTAGATTAATTCAGGTTCTTTCACATTAACACTACACTGGAGTGATACTAATCAATTATTCTAAATATTAAACTACTTGCTGGTAGAAATGCAATGGAGTGAATTTTATCATTTAGAAAATAGAATTTCTTTTCAATTTTTTGTCTAAGAAAAAACAAAATATGCATGCCATTTCGCAAGTTCCCATCCCTAGTGGGATATTTACGGATACTCCTCGGACATCCGCCCGCGGATGTCCACCAGCCATTCGGTAACGAATGTCCCCTGGACATACACAGAATATCCGATGCGTATATACAAATATGGACGTACGTAGGAATGACCTACGGACATGCCAGCCTGTCAGTGGAGATTGGGGCCTTACTCGGACCTACCACGGATATCCGTGGTTGACTGGGGTAAAATGAGCCTGCAAAAACGGCATTGCAGCCTGGCTCATAGTTGTGTCACAGTTTTACAGTAGCAGTCTGTAAACATTAAATTACTCAGCATACATCACTCGATATGGTGCACACAGTATGCACCAGATTGACTAAAAATTGGCCAATGCGAGGCTTAGCGCAGCTTCAAGAATGACATGAGGCATCCAGTTAGCTCATACTATCACTAAGTTCAACCCACAGTACATGTTGCAGCCTTTATACCATGAGGTGGTGCCTTGCGTCACATTGCACCGTTTATGCTCTAATGGTTAACCTATAAAATTCTAATCTAAGCTCTGTGATGTCTTCAGAGTCTCCTTTTAAAAATAATTCATTCAGTGCCATATCTTCATCTTTAGTAGCTTGAGCACCTACCATCAACGTGGCACATGATGGTTCTGTGATTTTATGAGTGGTGGTGACTTGGCTGCCTATGTGAAAAATATTCGTGTGAAAACTATCGTGTGAAAAATATTCCTCTGAGCACCAGCTGTAAAAAACTTACTGTGTTTAGTAAGATCTAATCACACCTCAGCTTTTGATTCACAATGCTCTTGACAGTAAAGAGATCATTCTATGCAGGAGCATCTCTGATTGCATATGCATTGTGATATTGGGCGCTGAAAGCCCCGTCCTGTATGCTGCATACTTCTGTTTCAACACTAGATGCACTTAGACACGCCGAGCAGAACGGTGGGTCTAAAAATTAACATGCAGGAAACCAAAGTAATGTTCATTCGCCTCACACGGAAACAGCAGTTTACAGTTCGTAGCGAAGGGCTGCAGGTGTTAAGGGAATACGTATACTTAGGACAGGTAGTGATCGCTTATCTGGATGATGAGAGGGAAGTAACTAGAAAAATGTAGTGGAGTGCATGTGTCAGGTTCTCTTGGATTTTGAATAGCAGTTTACCAATATCCCCCAAGAGAAAAGTATACAACAGCTGTATATTACCAGCACTCACTTATGGGGCAGAAATTCAAAGGCCAGTTAAGGACAGCACAGCTTGCTGATACCTGATTTATTATCTGCTGCGGGTCCTTGGACCCAAGATAGTAAACTTATTTTTGGAATATGCCAGAGTGCTTGGCCTGAAGCACTCTAGCACGGGTCGGCCCGGTATTGCACTGCCGGAACCCGGGGCATATTAGCGCGCGCCTTTTCTTTCTATATTTGCTCTCCTACCCTTTAATTCTCCGACTTTCAGCACGCGGCAGCAAGCGTGGCTCGGCTTGAGCCAGTAGGCAGGCCCGTGCACTTTCCTTTTCTTTCTTCCTGTCAGCAGTAGCAGCAACAGCTAGCTATGGAAAGAAAAATGATAGGTTTACCATCAAGCCCAGAAGTTTGCAAAGTGAGTGAGGGAACAAACGTGGGTAATCTCAGTACAAATCAAGAGGAAGAAATGGATTTGGGCAGGGCATGTAATGCAAAGGCAAGATAACTGCTGGTCCTTGAGGGTAACAGTGAATTCCAAGAAAGGGCAAGCATAGCAGGGGGCGGTATTAAGTTAGGTGTGGGGATTTCAGAAGCTTCCAAGCATAGGGTGGGCGCAGCTAGCAAACGACAGGGTTAATTGGAAAGACATGGGAGAGGTCTTTGCCGTGCAGTATAGGTGTAGCCAGGCTGATCATGATGATGCTGTAATGCAAAACCTGCTGCAATGCATGGGGCTATGTTTGTTGCAACATCATGTGTATTTTGAAAGGGGGCTGAAGTTTTATCTCTGGCCTTAAGAAGATGTCATCAGAATTATTTCATATACATGTTTAAGTGTGGCTACACATTTAAGTGATAACTAGGCACCAATATTAAAGTTGTTTGATGCATTATAAATGCATGCCGAGTCCTGTGAGATGGTGTTCATATGGCTGTGGGTCAGTTTACAATGTTTTGGGGAGCAATAATAGGTGATGCTACAGCAAAAATTTTCGGGTTATGTGCCATGCAGATTTATGGCGACAAATTGGCCATGTAAAGCATTCCAAGATCTTAATGCAGCGAGTAATTGGAATCTCTAGAGCAACTTACTGTTGGCTGGCTGTGGGAGAAGCAGTAGCTATCATACCAGCACAATGCTCTTCCCATCTTTCTGAGCGTGCTTGTAAGGCTCCGAGGCACTTTGTTTTACATAAAAATTTGGTATAACAATTATGTGAATGGTGTTATAAGATCTCATTTCTATAGAGGATTTGGCTCCAATAATGTTCCAATGCAAGAACTTTAACTTATTCTTACGTGGGTGCCATGCAGCTAGCTCTGGAATTCTGCTTATATATGTGGAATGATATACCTTCTAAACATGACTTCTTTTTCTGCAGCTCGTAGGCATCAACATGGAGGAGCCAGCATTTGTCTCGGAACATCCTGTCGGTGAGCCCGAAAATGTGCAGCGCCCTTCACCAGCTCGAGAAGTTCAAGGTAAAGTGGCAAGAATGCGCAGCTGAGATTTAGTTTCATTTTCCACAATAACTTGACGGCTAATACAAATTTGTTCGTGTTTTATATGTATAATTCTCTGTATATCTAGCGTATACTACTTGTATCATTTTTATCTTTATAATTCAAGCTTTTTAAGAAGATTTGATTTCAACGAAATATTTATTAGATATCGTCTAGCAAACTGCTACACATCTACAAGCTATTAGCTTTCTTTCAAAGTGCCATTTCGATGCACTTGTTGATGCACTTGTTGTAGAATTTGTTGTATATTTCATCAGATCCCCCCATTTCTTTCTTTACCATTTTGTTTATGTAATTCAGACAACAATGTACAATGCTCAGAAAATACCACAGTTTTTCTCTAAAGACCTTTGGTCTTTGTGGGCACTCTTGCTATGTGTGAGAAGCTATGAGAGCTTTGTGAATTTACATTTGGATAATCTGCGCCATAAGAACGTCATGCTCGTGGTGACTCAAGTCTCATCCTGTAATGTGTCTTCGATTTCACTGTAATACCTCGGATGGCAACTGACATTGATATTACTGCTGGCCGTGTCGGCTTTCAGTATAATGCTAGCACAGTTGCCAGGTCTTATACATTTTAATGATGTTTAATTAACTTGTCTCTGTGGGTGGTAAATTCCTATGTAACACATGCCTTGGCAGCCTGGGCTCAAAAACAGGATCCGTATGCAAACAAATTTCGTGGCCGACACGACACATTTACCATTAAGAGTTTGTCTTGTACCTGAATAAAGAACATGGTCTGCTCCTGATTGGAAAATATGACTGTGTAATGTGTAGCAAAGCAGTGCATTTTATTCTGGGTGCCTCATAAAAATATATCCAAGCTTTTAAGAAATACTAGTGTCCAAACCAAATGAAACCAGCTGAGGGCTGGTTAGACTTACGTGGCCTAGTCTGCAGTATTAGTCTTTCTTGAAAGTTCAATAATTAGTAAAAACCAATTAGGTAAATTTTTAAATATTGGATTCAAGGAATAAAGTGTTCATTCAGAAATTGTAGATTGTCTCGAAAAACAGCTTGCTTAATTGTTTTCACCAAGGTACCATTTATGTAAATTAGTTCTCTACCAGCCTTAAAAGACAGCGGCGCTTTTTCATTCCAATACATGCCTCGGAGAACAAAATCTCCGAGGCGCTGTCTCCGATCAGGCTTTATTTGTGTTATGGGTGAGAGATATATGTCAGCTTGTCACTAATCATTTAAGGTCAATAAATAAAGCTGCGTAAATGGTACTGTGATGCAAAATGAAGCCATCTGTCCTTCCAGACAATCTACAACTTCTGGGTTTTCTCTTCATTCTCCAAGCCAATAACTGAAAAATTACCTTTACCAAGCACATAACTTTTCAGACCAAAAAAACACCACATGCCTGGACACACGACTTTCAGCAGCCCTAAGTTGGTTTCATAGGGCTAGGAAACTACCGTATTTTTAAAGCTTGTTCGCTTTAGCTGGGACACCAGGTACACACAAAACACAACATGTACCATCAAGGTGGCAGTCTGGGCATGTTGGTGATTCATGGTGGAAATGTACAGTGCCACAAAAGACGAGGACACAAGAAAGACACATGACACACACCAGCGCTCGTGTGTCCCATGTAAGGAAGGAAGGAAGGCCTCAGACGTTGCTGGCACATACCCACTACGGGGGAGTGGCCAAGACACAGGCGGTTAATTACTGGATACAGGAAAGTTTTGATGGGAAAAGGAGTGGTAATAGTATGTAGTCTGAGAGATTGGAAGAGGGAAGGAAAGGGGTCCGGTTAACTTGGAGATCAAAGACGGGACAATGGCTTAATGTGCATAATAGTATACAATGCCTGTAATGTTGCAATGTCGTGCTCACTGAGGGCGGGAAAAAGAAATTAGAATGGGAGTCGCTGCGTTTCGTGAAGAAAATTTTGCACAGCAGAGCGCACACTCCTGTCGCTTCGTCCAAGCAAAGAAGAGCCAATGGAAAGAACAACCGCGGAGGACACAGGCAAGCCCAGTTGATGAAATGGAATTTGCAAAAGACGCTTCCTCAAATGAGAAAAGCGGCGGCAGAACAGCAGGAAGTGATCTATTGTCTCAGGTTCGGCACAAAAAGGGCACAGTGGGGAAGCTGCCAGGCCAGATCTGTGAAGGTAGAAATTTAGAAGGGGAACCCGGCAACGCAAGCGCGTGAAAGAGACCTCTAGTCTGCGTGAGCGCCAGTCTTTGCTACTCCAAGGATGCAGAAGATGCTGATATTCGGGAGATGATGTAAGAGCCGAGGCAGCAAATTTCTGAAATATTGTGTAGCTGCGAAACCTCACCGCAGCTGTATATGCACACGATGGCAGGACGGCAACAATTGGGCCGCTGAGAGAGGCTCTTGCTAAGGAATCTGCAATCTCATTTAAGTGAAAGCCCATGTGACCGGGTACCCAAAGCAACCTTACCGAATTTAGATGGAGCGGAATCAGGAACTTAAAGAGGCGTAATGGCCGAGAGTCAGTGGGTGAGGATAAGGAAGAGCAAATGGACAGAGAGTCTGTCATAACCACGACCTGGGAAACGGTAGATTCTAATTTTCGTAAGGCTAAGATTACTGCTAATAATTCAGCCAGAAAAATTGGAGTGAAGTCAGGAAGACGGAGAGAAAAAGACCAATCCAGTGAAGGCGAAAAAATTCCCACACCTGCCTTTTCGCGATCCTGCGAGGCATCGGTAGCAATAAGAACATGAGAGGGAAAGGACCTTAGGTGGTCCTGCAATAGACCCTGAAGAAGCGGGAAGGGCTGCAGCTTTGCATTCGATGAGAAAATGTCATCGAATTCAATCTGGACAGATGAGGAATTGTTATATATTTGGCGGACGTCTGTGAAATGAATATTTATGCGATCAAGGAGGGACTGCACGTAACATATCTGCGGGGTATGAAATCGAGACCAGGCAGCACTAAAAAAGGCGGAAGGTTGACTAAGAAATATTATACTGGAAGTGTGAAGAGGTGAGTCGCACAATTTTAAAATTGTTTGAACTGTTAAAAGGCGGAACCTAGCTGATAACGAAGGCATTCGCGCCTCAAGGTGCAGGACAGCATTGGCGACATATTTTGGAAGCCCCAGACAAAGGCGCAACGCCTCACGCTCCAAAAGCACAAGAGGGCGAAGTTTATAGGCAGGAGCTCCTGAGAATAAAACACACCCGAACTCAAAAATTGGGCGGACGTACATTTTATAAATCATCAGAAGCATATGCCCTCTCATGCCTGACCTAGCACTACAAAGCCTGCGCAGGATGCCAATGGCCCGAACTCCTTTTGCAGAAACTTGCTCAATGTGTGGCCGCCAGGAGAGAATAGAGTCGTATATTACACCGAGATACTTCATCGTCTGAACTTGAGGTATTATGTTATTTCTGTAGACCAGGCAGATATTTACTGGAACAGAAACTGGAAATACTAACAATGCGCATTTCTTCGCATTAAGGGACAGATGAATTTTTCCTAGCCAGTTGTCAAGAACATTGAGGTAATTCTGCAGGGTTTGATAAAGAGTGTGAATGTCACCTGCTGATGCAAAAAATGCAATATCGTCAGCGTACACATAAGTTTTCACATTTTGAATGCATTGAATTGAGCTTAGAAAAATGTTAAAAAGAACAGGTGAGAGAACTGATCCTTGCGGAACACCTCTTGTCTGTGGAAATCTTCTTGAGAAAACACCATTTTGGCAGCAGTAAAATTCTCTATTTTCAAAAAAAAAACAAATCCAGGCTACAAAATAGCTTGGGAAGTTGAGTTCCTGTAATCTTAGTAATAGAGTCGAGTGCTCCACGCTGTCGTATGCTTTACTGACATCCAAGGTGACAAGCGAAGCAAACTTTTTTTTATTGCGAGCTTATTTAATACGACTCTCAAGGTCAGTATGAGCACACCAAATTGAACAACCCGGCCTGAAACTAATTTGGCATGGATGCAATACAGCATTTTCTGAAATGAATGACATGACACGGCTGAGAAGAGCCTTTCCACCAATTTCACAAGGTTCGATGTTAACGAAATAGGGCATATATTGTCTAAAGTTAAGCCCTCCCCTTGCTTTTTAAGCAATGGAACTATTTCAGCAAGATGCCACTCATGCGGTATCCAAGGACCTTTAATAGAATGGTTAATTTGAGCCAACAGGTCTGCAGGAGATTCATTGAACAATATTTTGATCATAGATGAAGTGACCTTATCGGGGCCAGGAGCCGCTGGGGATAAGCGCAGAACAATTTGCGACAGCTCAGGCATAGAGACCTCAGTGAAATCACTTGAGGTGCATGTGAATATAGTAGGAGAAGGTAAAGGAGATGTAAAGCGAAGCTCTAGGCCACAGGCAATATCCACCATGGCCTTTGCGATGTCAGCAGGGGACTGAACAAGGGATTCAATGTTGGCAGCCGGAGAAATCACCTTGTTGCGCCTCATGAAATTAAACAAAGCTCGTTTATTTCCTGATTGGGAAAGGAAATCATAATGATTTGTATTATACTCCTCCTTTGCACGGGCAACAGTGCGCTTAAATGTTGCGCAACATACTTAAAATCCAGCCAATTTTTTGGGCATTGATTGATGAGAAGTCTCTTCCAAGCTGCTTTCCGTCGTCTATATGCACGCGTGCACTCAGCATTCCAGCAATTGTTCGCGATTGCACCCTTTGTTCTCTTAAGCAAAAATTCAGACTTTTGCCTTGCATGGTCCAGTACTGAGCATAGATGTGCAGCCTTGCTTTCGGCACTTCTCTGAGCGCGAGTGTCTGAAGTGATTTGGAGGGCTGATTTTAGCGTGTCTTTAAAGCAATTGTAATTTATTAACGTGCGCTGATGTCCCTCAGGAAGAGTTAATTTACACGCAAACTTGAAACTAATCGGTAGATGATCACTGTTTGTTGCACAGTCAACAGGCGCCCAAGACATAACAGAGACTTCTGGGGAGGAAAAAGTTAAATCCAAGGCAGAGCGGCATTGACTGCGAACAAACGTAGGCAATCCGGAATTGTTGCAGATCAAGTTGGTGCCAGAAGCCCAATCAAATAGTCTAGAACCAAAGCTGTCTGTTTTAAACCCCCAAGTCACATGGTGCGAATTGAAGACGCCAAGTAATAGAACCTGAGATCGGCTACTAGACATGAGTGAGTCAATGGGCCGAGTGTCACGCACACCAGACGGGAAATATGCATTAGCTACCGTAAAGGGCTGTTGACCTGGGACACTGAGGTCAACCGCAAGGATTGCACATTCATTGTCCGCATATTGAAAAGAAATGCATGCCCTGTGGCAAAACTTTGTAGGTATGAGCACTAACAACCCTCCCCCTCGTGATGACCGGTCAAGCCGGAACGGATGGTAATCCTTGAGATGATAATTGAAATTTGAAGTTAGCCACGTTTTCTGTAAAGCAACTAAATCTGTTAGAAGCTGATTGCATAGCCAATTTAAATCTGTCGAAGCGGAGAATATAGATCGACAATTCCACTGGCGTACACTTAAGAACCCTATCTTGGCGGAAGTGCCGCAGCCGCGACTGCCTTTTCTAGAATCCTGGTCTTAGCGTTTTGACTTGCGTTACTTTTCTTTGTCTTTGACTGGGGGCAAGATGGACCTGCAATATTCAGAGGCGACCCGCTTCGTTTCTGGACGCGGAGATCAGACTCCATATCCATACAATCCATAGAGGATGCGTCCATAACGCAATGCGAAGGAGAGGCCTGAGAGGTCTTTTGTTGCTCACATTGTTTTTGGCCCTGTGGAGCGGAATCGATTACTACAGAAGGAGAGGTAGCTTCCGAAGCCAAAGAAGACAAGAGCGGAGCGGTGGACGTCTGCAGAAGATTGGTCATCTGAGCAGCTATGAACTGCGAAATGCACATGGACACGGTTTCCATAATGCGATCCATTCCATTTGCCACAGCTTTCTCAACTGCCGCTGTAATAGCCTGGGACCAACTAGAATCCATTATGGGCGGACATTTGGCGGCCACACTAGAGTAGGCTGAGGCTCTCTCCTTGACTGCGGCAAAAGCCTCTCTCCGCGTGCATCTGCGCTTGTCTATAAGCTCGAGCACCTGAACTTCTTGTGCTCGTGCAGGACAGTCAGGCAAATCAGCAGGGTGAGCACCGCTACACAAACAACATTTATCTTGCTGTTCAGGACATTCCTCTCTGCAATGACGTTCCCCACAGGCACAGCAGCGTAAGGCCGATTTGCAGGCTTTGCCGCTGTGGCCAAATCGCCAGCAGTTTTGACACTAAAGGGGCCGAGAGTTAAAGGCATCTACTCGAAAAACCAATGGCCACACCTTAATCTCTGACGGGCAAAATATTCCTGCAAATGTGGCAATGACGGACTCCGTATGAATTTTTTCTCCATCAACCATCCTGCTGCATCGATGGACAGCAATCACTCCCGCAGGCGAGAGGTTCTCATGCGTTTCCGCAGGGCTCAATCGAGAGTCGACCCCTCGGACCAAGTCCTTGGAACATGCTAGATGAGGCGGAATGAATGCGCTCACCGGGTGGTTGACGAATGACGTACACTTCAGCAGGTCTTCAATACAGGCTTTATCCGGCGACCTGCACAAAATAACACCCCTGCCGAACTGCCGGACGTCGGTAATGTGCATGAAATGCTGCGATGTGGACCTAAGAGCCGCCTGCACGGCCTCCGGGTTGTTCAGTCGGATAGCGCCTCCATCGGAAGGCACTAATGCGACTGGAATGCTTGAAACACCGCTGCGGAAAAAGAGATCAATTGGGAGCTGGTCTTTAGGAAGAGATGCCGACCAAGGGGAAAACCCCTGGCCAGGAGAAGTAGACATTAAGCTCTCGTTCCGCACCCAATCACCCAAGAACAGGAGCAAACAGGCACAGACAAAAAGGAGAAATTTAGCAAGCCAGAGCAACACCGCCAGGTACTTAGCCACTGCCCCGCAGCCTGGGTAGCTGAGCCACGTAAACTGAACAGCGACCAGCCCTTCCTTGTGTCTTCCTTGTGTCCTCGTCTTTCTTTGCGCTGTACATTTCCGTCCAGCATGCATCAAATTCAACGCCGTTCTATCAAGGTACAAAAATGAACTTGGACTGTCATGTGTTTCACATAACACGTCCACATTACTCCTTCTACTACACAATGATAGTGCTGCCATTGTACAGATCTTGGCATGCAGTTGTGTAGAAACAAGCATGTGATGTTTTGATGGTTACACCGCATATGCTGTGTATTGTCATGACGGTAGATGTGATGTTCACAAGTAAACAGCACATACAGTGTGGTGTACAGCCCACGCAACGTTATAGCGGAGTGCGCAGCATGTGTGTGCTAACCTTGTTGCCGCAGAATGCGCCGTATCATATGTCTACAGGGCACGTTCACAACGGAGTGATACAGCACACGTTTCAGAAACAAGGTTAGCGCCCACATGCTACGCACTTATGCGTGATTTTAATCGGGCCGCCGGCCTTCCTCTCTTCTCAAAAGCGCCCTTCGGGAGACGCTGCAACGGGTTCCTCTTCGTCCAGCGGCGCCTCACAATGCAAACGTTCCTGCCTAACCACAGACCGCCCATTTGTGTCTACCTACGGCTCAGTGAGTTACAAAGCCACGATCTAATCTCTGGCAACGAAAAACGTTACAGATATGCCAAACAAGATTTTGCAGGAAAATCTGGATGCGTTTCTCGGAACGAAAGGTTTTCGCGGCTTTACAGCCAGGAAGACGTCCAATACCATTGCTCTGTGGCTCCCGACTTTGGCTGCCGGTGGAACGTCCCCGAACTGTATACAGTGCATTAAAGTTACCAGCGAGGTCTCGGTGCCGGTACAGATGTACCTGGTTGATGGATCCGCCTTGTAACGTTGTGTTGTCTACAACGTCGATGTTAATGAGGACCAAGCCGCCCTTCAGCGTGAGCTTTATTGTCCTACTCACCGACAGATCCAAGTACGTTACATGGTAAAAAGGCGCTCATGCATTGCCACCCTGCAAGACCCACCAACACCGCCTGCTTGCTTGTACTACTATGGGTGCATCTTACGGCCTCGGCCATACAAATCAACCGCCGTTAACTGCTACAGTTGCTTCAGGCCTGGCCATATGCGTACATCCTGCCCTTTCACAACTGAAGTGGAACCTGCGCCGGGAGGCGCAGCGGTGTAGAGATGTGGGCTCTGCAAGACTGACGACCACGACATCACATCGCCCACTTGCCCCGCAAAGCAGAAAGCAACAGAAAAGATTCGTCGTGGTATATTCTAAACAAACGACTGAGAAATTGAATACACTCCTTGTGCAGACTACCGACCGGTTTGCAGCTCTCCAGTGGGATGATGACGAGTGGCCCGAACTTCCCGTGCTGCATACGCATGAAACTGCTACCCAGCAGACTTATAGCGATAAAGTGCGTAAGGACCACCGGCATCAGCAGGCTACAAAACAGCGTAGCATCCCGGAACCTCCCAACGATGACATGGTAGCAGTTGATGACCAAATCGCACGCCTTTTTGGCAGAGGTCTCAAGGCTCCGACAACACCGTGAACTGTTTTGCGCACGGTAGACTTGCAGCGGGATATGGCACCGCCACTAGAAATGCTGAATCAGCAGCGAGCATGTCCCACCCACCAGCTTCCTTCAACGCTTCTCCGAGAGTACCTGCTACATTGATAGATAACTCTACAGCATCCCTGCGTCGCCTCATGGTTACCCAGTTATCCAACCTGACATCTGTTCTCTTGCAACGCTTGGACTACTAACCGAAGATAGCGCGTTCCGGCTTTTCTGGTGTGCTCCAGTGGAACTGTAGAGGAACGGCAGATTGGGCGAGTTGGAAATGCTCCATAATATTAAAACAGCGCTAAGCAACAGAGACCAAGAAAGCGCAGTTGTGTGTGTTTTCTTTCTTTATTGGTACTTGTTGCTTACCGCTGTTTTAATATTATGGAACGGTAGAGTCCCCTCCACTAAAGTGGGAGAGTTCAAAGCCCGTCTTCGCTTGCATAAGCTCCAGGTGTGGGCCATATGCTACTGCAGGAGACCAATGCCCTGCCAGCAATTCCGGGCTTCAGTGGTTACGAGTCGCCTTCGATGAACGACCATCGTGTGCACACTGATTCTCTCCTGGAAAGGCGGCGGTGTACGTTGACAAGCGTTTGCCTCATGCATGCCTCTGTCTGGAAGCCCGGTGCACCTCGTATCAGGAGGTAGTTGCAGCTGCTATAAATTTACCTGAGGTAACTGTTGTGCTGGTACCTTACTAATTTAGACCAGCGGGTGGCGCTCCCTCCAGTATTAATCTGGGCTGGTTATTGACTGTGCGTAGGGAATACTCAGAGTGTCCGATTTTAGTCAAAGGTAACTTCAACGCCCCCCACCCAGACTGGGCGCACCCTACTTCGAGCCCCCGCGGCAGGCGTGTTCGGGATGGCTTCGCGGATGCGTTGTTTATTCTTCTAAATCACCCCGGTTCAGCAACGCGGGCTATGCGTCACAGTCAAAGTACCACATATGCTCCTAATCTGACGTGGTTGTCTGGCCCCGGCACTTCCTCGTGGCACCTTGAGCCACCTATCCACCACCTCATCAACATCGGTGTCCACTCATCAGAGGTTCGCCGGTTACGCCGCAGGTGCACAGTGGTCAACTGGGATTGTTTCCGCACTATTCTCCACGATCGCCCTGTGGAGTCGTCACCATCGCTTGTTGATCGCATGCAATTCGCGTTAAAAAGGGCTACCACCTGCACCTGGGCAAACATCGATCGACCGGTTCCAGACATCAGTCTGCTAAACTTGTGGGCTACTCGCCGACAGGCCGAGCTGGCAGCCTCACGCGATCCCACATGAGCACAGGCACGTATAAGACTGAGCTATATTACTGCTAAGGCTCGCAGATACGAACGCGAACTATCACGAAGGCGGTGGCAAGGCACGTATAAGACTGAGCTATATTACTGCTAAGGCTCGCAGATACGAACGCGATCCATCACTAAGGCGGTGGTAAGTGTGGTGCGAGCAGTTTTCTGCGAAGTCGTCGAATCCATCTCTCTGACGAACTTTCCGTGCAATGGAACACTGTCACCGTGCCCCGACACAGCTAGCACCACATGCTTCGCAGCTAACTTATCTCCGGATGATTTCGCCAGAGAAGCGGCACGGAAATTATTTCCAAAACATGACGTGTTGCCGCCCTCAGCTACCCCATCTAACATGGCAGGGATTCCAGCTTACGCAGATAAACTGCCATCAGCACCAGACGCCGAGGGTATTGCGTCTCCTTTTACCATGCCTGAGTTGCTTGCAGCAATAGATGAGGCTAAACGAAAGACATCGCCCGGTTCCGGATGCCACTCCATACGAGGTGTACAAGAACATCAGTTGTACTGTCCTCCCTCAACTTCTCGACACCATTAACACAGTATGGCTAAAGAGCTCTGTTCCTGAGACCTGGAAATTGGCCACTGTGATCCCAACTCCAAAAGCAAGAAAGTCACCGATGAATCTTGTGAACTTCCGGCCTATTTCTCTAACATCAACACTGTGCAAGCTGACAGAGAGAATGTTAGCCACACGACTGTCGGGGTGGTTGGAGCACCACGGTTTCTACCACGCCGCCAAAATTGGCTTCCATCCATTCAACTGCACTGAAGAAGGATTGGTTGTCTTGGCGTCACAAGTTCTGTCATCAGCTCGCAGCCACCGTGTATGTACCGTCCTCGCCGTGGATATCGAAAATGCTTGCGATAATATAGGTCATGCTGCCATTTTATATTATATTGACATGCTGCATTTCCCTCTTCTAGTATGCAATTTTGTAAAACCCTTCCTTGCAGGGAGACGAACTGCCATACGCCTGAGTGGTGACTCCATAGGATCATTTGTCTCTCTTCGCGATGTACTCCAAGGCTCGGCACTGTCACAAACGCTGTTCAATATTGCATTCATTCCTCTTGCATGGCGCTTACATGATGTCCCAGACGTTAAGTTCTTGCTGTACGCTGATGATATCCCGGTATGGAGCACTCACCATGACCTGCTAACTCAAGCGGCGGCCCTACAGTCAGCCTTAGATATTACCGCCAATTATGCTGTCTCTCGACCTACAGCTTTCCGGGAGCAAAACTACGTTCACGTCAGTGGCCAACCGCTGCGGACGCCGTAAACTCGCTGCCACGCCAATCCGTCTCCAACTACTTGAACCCCACTTCAAAAATCTTCGAGATTGAAAATTCTGGGTTCGTCGATACATCAATCCGTAACGGGTACTGCCCGGCTTTCTCAGGCTAAAAAGCAAGCGTTGCCGACTTTTGGCCTAATCGGACGTATTGCTCCCAAAACCGGCGGCGCTCGTTTCCACGTCGCACGACATTTGCATGGTGAAAGCTGTTTTGCAACCGCGCCTCATTTACTAGGGACAGTTCCAACACTTAACCAGAGCTCAGTGGGATCGTCTGAAAGCCGTCAATCAAGAGGCAATGAGAGCTATCACTTGCCTTCCTCGCATCACATTGATCGTGGCACTTCAAGAAAATGCTCAACTAAATACCCTTGACGAGCTTGCGCAGCAGCGCTGTGATGCTCGTAGTCTTAAGGCCACCCTTTTTATTCTCTGCGAGCACTCTGGACCTTTGCTTTGTGCAGCTAAGCGACAACGAACCTATCTATCTACGTCGCCCAACCTCACCTTATGCGGCATCGTCCCTTCGCGAGCGAATCGCGGAACAAGATAGCCACCTACCCCGCGGCTCAATTATTATATATGTTGATGCCAGTATCCAGGGCTCTGAAACAATGCCTGCAGTTACTATCCCTGCAGGCCTGCACTTAACATGACGGCCAGGTTTCGATTCGCGGAACTCCCTTCTTCCTTCTGTGCTGAGCTGGTTAATTCCCACACAGAAAACAGTAGCTATACTTTTCTCGCCTAAACGAAGCATACTAGCGTACCCTTTTATATACCTGAATGGAACACAGATACCCATCAAAAATGAGCACAAATTTCTAGGCATAACCTTTGACAAAAAACTCACTTTCCTGCCTCATATAAACGCACTGACAAAGAAAGCC